>NC_072824.1:28214734-28467234 GCF_027744805.1 Dunckerocampus dactyliophorus | reverse complement strand
CTTACAGCGCTGGGGGGGAATTTGGAGGAATTTTGTCTGGAGTCCCAAAGCTTTAGAAATGGCTTTATAACCTTTTCCAGACTGATAGATCTCAATTTATTACTCTTATGGTACGTTTTAACAGGGGGGGCATCACTTTTTCACACAGGGCCATGTAGCTTTGGATTTTTTTTCTCCCTCAATTATAAAAAGTTTCATTTAAAAAGTGCATACAGTGTTCAGTTGTGTTATCGTTGAGTAATATGTACATTTGTTTAATGATCTGAAACATTTAAGTGCGACAAACATGAAAAAATAAGAAATCAGGAAGGGGGCAAAGACTTTCTCACACCACTGTAAATGTGCGTATATGTATGTATATACTAAACCTGTATTCCAGGAATGTGTACAGCATGTGTCCGTCAGAATCATTTCTAAATAAGGCACATGACGTACAATAAACAACCAGATCTACGTGGAAGCGAATGAAATCTACGAGTGAACCTGCAAGGAAGCAACAGCGGCATTGTTAAGGGACGGCGTGTTGGTGATGGAATGACCGAGTTAGACGGAAAAGATGGTAAGTTATAAATATGAAATAAGGTGAGTGAAGAAAACATGAACATGGAGAGCAAAGGAGACTTTCTGCATGTGCAGACCTGCAGCTAAGGTATCTGGGAGCTAATGGCAGTCCAGACATAAGCCCCAAACACACACACGTCTACAACAATTACTCCTCTGTTTTGCTTCCCCATGCATACTGCCTAAATTACAACACCTTGCATTTTATCTTACAAGTAATAGATCTCAAAATACCTATTAATTTATTGATATCCATGCAACTTAACTGAGATGAACTATACCACATATTTATGCTGAAGGAGGTGAAGCTGCAGGAATGCGTGATAAACTCTAATCTGGAAGGCGTTTGTTTCTTCCCGAACATGCTTGAAGTAGCCTCAGAAGCTCCGAAGCATGGGCCGGCACTGAAATACAAGTCAACAAGAGCGGTTTGAACATGCAGTTATTTTTCAATCATGTCCTACCACCGCAGGGTGAGAGGACCAGGGCATGTGAGCTTGGGCCAACCATCGCAGCTCGTTATGCAGACCAGCCTTAAGGCATTGTGGTGGGACATGGAAGTTTAAAACAAGAGGACCAGTGTGCTGTCGTGTCCCGTGGCCCAGAGCTGTGGAGACTGAGGCCTTAACACGCGTCCCATCTGGTGTGTGTGACTGTGCACACGACGGTCGAGTGGTTGAGGAGGAGGCAATAGTCTGACTTTAATGGCAACACAGGGTCAGACGTAGATTACAACTCAATTTTCTTTCAAAGTTGGAAGTCAAGATGTCTGTGTATGGACTATTGGTGACATAGCACCGCCATATGCATAAAAAAGACATTTAGCAAACGCAAAACAGGGGCACAAAGACACCTAAATGGCCTAACCAATCGCCATCCATTCACCCTCCAAGTCCCTTCCCTATTATTAATTAATTGGGGAGAAAGCATTGTTGTGCCACTTCCTAACCCAGTTGCATTCCAAATCTTGATTAAAATTGCAAAATGGCCTCCTGTTCAGGCCCTGAAAGACATTCTGATGGACACAGCAAGGGACTTGACAGAAGGAGGTGGTGGTCACATACCCAAAGAGACCTAGAAATGTTCCGTTCTTTGCTAAAAGAACACAACCCACTTCCCGCTGGAGAGGTACAAGTCAAACTTTTTGAAAAAAAAAAAAAGCATTATTATTATTATTATTATTAAAAGTATAAAATGTATGTTACTCACCACTACTGAATGAGCATGTAAGATAATGATGAACAGATGGAATCAGAGTCACTGCGTAGTGCTTGTCATGTATTCATAAATTAGCGCTGACATACGGTGAATAAGATGTGTTTTCCGCAAAAAAAAATCTATATTTGGAGAATAAAAAACATAAAAATATTGTTCGGATGAAAAATCCACAAATTTGCGGGGCCGTGAATGCTGACTCGCAAATGTGCGGGGATCCACTTTGTGGCTAAAGGCTGGATACAAAATAGGACATCTTGCACATTTTTTGGACTAATGTCCCCAACAAATGTCGATGGAATCATCTTATCCTGTATTTGCATGATTTAGTATTGGATACCCTTGAAAGGGAGGCAGCCAGCCAGTGATTACCTACTAGTAATGTTGACCATCAATAACTCACCATAAGATGGATGAGCCATATGTTTGGCAATGGCAGGCCACGCTTTACACAATTCCTCATCGGGGAGGCTCACCGTAACAGATTCCTTCGCACTAATTGAAAACATGTGGCATGACCAGCCACGGTCCAAATGCTGCATTTAAAATGGTGGACACCATCGTCTGGACTTGCAGTCCAAGTGAGAGTTAACGCCTCAGTCTGGCTTTGAAGCACATTTGAAATAACAGGTACGATTATGTACGTCCTGACTACCTGTACCTATTTAGTTACACCCTATGTATACCCTCATTGCTGCCCTGTTAAAAATGCATCATGCGGACCCTTCCGCTTATCCTCCCTAGAGGTTTGTCAGGAACATGCATCTAAGCAGTAGCGAGCGTGATATTAATTAGGTATCCAACCTGTAAGTTCCTTTGTGCCCAGCTGTAGAGCATAAATCTGGCTTTTAACGAGGCTCGAGCCTTAAGATCTCAAACCAGAGTACTACCTGTACAATCTTGCCAAGAACCTGTCTGGGTTCTGGGCTCCTATAGATCTCTATGTTTATAAGGGGGGGTATAGCAACCTACCCCAGGGGGAAGAGGAGGGAGCACAGGAGCAGAAAAGGAGGGCGACAGAGGGGGTGCAAGGGCTATTCCTACTGGGTCATCAGGTTTAAGCAAACATATGCCGTGTTGGCGCGGGAGTGCGTGTGATGCATGCATGCATATGTGCAGCACTACCATTACGTCTATTCTCCCAACAAAGAAACAAAGAACAACAATGTACGGGAAATAAGGACTTGCTATCAAGAGGATATTGGAGGAGATGTTAGCAACAGGTAGCAAGGTTGTTTTGCTTAAACTTTGCTTTTCATTAACCAATGTGGTTGGGGAACAATCAAGGAATCATCAGCAAGAAACACGCTTGCATCCCTTCTCTTACCCTAAGCCTTCCCCAATATCCACGACTCATACTCCGATCGCAGTTATTGATGGGACCTAACATCTTTTCTCTCTCCTCTCGCTTTCTTCTTTGTCCGTCGCTCTGTTTGGTGGTCTTAACTGCAACTGGAGCAGGAGGAGTATACCGGACTCACCTGTTGTAAAGCAAAACTGTTCTGGCAAAACAATCATACTGCATATGACTAAGCTGCTGAACAGGACAGGTTAAAAAAAAAGCAAGAGACACACACATGTACATGTCAGAGAGCATGATTTCCAGCAAGGAAGGAGTTAACGGGTAGGATATGTGCAGAAAGCTTGGGTGCATATAGTGACAGAAGGATTTATTCATAGCCAGCTGCAAGAGAGGACACACGCATGTGCAGATGGATTGGTGTGCTCGATGCTTGGCTGTCCGTCTAGAATCCATCGTTTCTGCACAGACGGGGTCAGTGGAGTCAGACATTCCTCAACAGGCGGTGACATGACACCCATACATATGCAGTGTAAATGTAGCCAATGGATAAGTATGACAAATACATACATTGAAAAGCATTTCCACTCAGCACAGCATGCAAAGAACTTACAAACCCTGATTCTAGGATCTACACTGGAGTTTCCAGAATGTGCCATGGATGTACCCCAGCTAACGAACCATATACTTGTACAAACAAGTGTGTGTACAAATTTGGATTAATGGCTAATCAGAGGATTAGCGTGAAGCTAACGTCTCAAACTACTCTGCTGCAGCACCAGCACCTGAGATTTATGGGCCAGATGTTTATACCATTGCTTCTCTGATGTGCTATAAAACTTAATTTACAGTCGGAAGCGGATGGTTGTCAATGTAAAGTTTCAGCAGCATGTTGTGTGCTTGAAACTGCAATTGTAATATCGACACGGTTCGGTGAAAAACATTCATCTCCAATTGTTCACATAGGTTTTTTTTAAAAATAGCTTTCATTACTGGTCATTTTTGGGCATCTCTCTTGTTTCTGTTTCCAATGACAGTTCTGACAGCCATGTATCGTATGTATTCCTTCCACGGTGAACTCAGGTTCTCCAGATCCACCCTGTCATTTTGAAAGGAGCTGAAAAACCACGGACTGACACGAGGGTCACTGGGGCGTCCACCCCAGTGGACAGCTTGAGTTGCATTCTGAGAACTGAGCTGTGTAGGGCAAGGTCACACTGGGAAGATCCTATGTGCTCATTCCACACATGTCCAGCTAACGCTGTGAAGCACACAGGAAATGTGGGGAAGTGCCTGGACACATTTTAGAGCCGGCCTAACAGTTACCTTGTGTACTTTGACATTACCGCAGAGAAACAGTGGATCCCTGCACATTATGAATAATGTCTAAATATGTGATAATAGAGGTTAACTATCGTGACTACATGTACCACTCTTAGAAAACTCGTCATTTTACCTTTCTCTTTGTGCTTCCCTGATAATGTTTGGCGCTCGGCGGTGCTTGAACACACCAGAGTTGTGTTCCAAGATGCAACAGTTTGCTGCGGAAGTACGAGCCTCAGCAGTCAATCCGGCAAGGTGAATTATTAGTGGTGAAAACGCCTTCTTTAGCCTGTTAGCCTCTAGCGCACAGGTGTCAAACTCAAGGCCCGGGGGCCGGATTTGGCCCGCCATATCATTTTATGTGGCTCGCGAAAGCCTTGAAATAATGAATGTCAAAAGGACACTTATTTTAATATTTCAAAAAATATTTGTGTATATATTGTAATTTAGTTCATATTAACTTTGTCTTTACTTTTTTAAGCTTTATTTATATTATTGTATTTTTATATGTATGCTGTATTCTGTAATTTATCATTTTTTACTTAATATAAATGTATTTAAATAAGAACAATTTTAATAACAATTTTAATATATAAAAATATTTTACAATAACATATTAATACAATAACATATAAAAACATTTACCGTTACATTTACAATAAATAATAAAATAAAATATTAAAGTAAAAACAAAATTAATATTACTAACAAAAACAACTTCAAAAAAAAAAATTAAATATATATATATATATATATATATATATATATATATATATATATATTTTTTTTTTTTTTTACTTTTTTAACCTAATAATAAAAATAAAAAAACAAGTAAAAACAATATATATATATATATATATATATATTTTTTTTTAATCAAAAAGACAATCTTTCTTGCTAAATGTATTTGTATTTGAAAACCTTATATTTTTTTGTTGTGAAATCCAATTTAAAATGACTATTTTTAATTAGTTGTTCATGAAAAATTAATGTAATAATTAATTCACAAAATTCTAAAATAGAATTCTAAAAAGTGGCCCACTGAGGATAACCATAACTGCGATGTGGCCCACGGTGAAAATGCGTCTGACGCCCCTGCTCTAGCGCTAGCCTGACGACCAGGCTAAAGGCTACACCGTGAATCCGATTCCATCTGTCGTCTTACATTATCATTGATTAGTGGTAACTTCGACTGTCAATCCGACGTCAAAACTTGCACCAAGGTGAACACAAGTTAATATATGAACGTAAGTCATTACTAGAATTACAACAGGCAAGCACTGTGGATCGTCAATCATTCAGTAGGGGCGTTTATTGAAACGTGACCAGATTTCTCGTTTGGAGAAAAGCTGTATGGCGAGAACAGGGCAGCCAGAAGCCAATCACCCTGTGAACTATGTCCTCACTACCATGAATGGTGAGAAACATAATATGGAAGTGGCAGTGTGCAAGGCGTTCTTGGAAGTGCATTAGGCAGCGTCAGCGAGTGACGTGTGGCAGTTTCTTCCAGCTGCTGGCTGCTTGTTGATGCCCAAGCAGAAACTGTAGTAATTCCACATTTGATCAACTTTACTTAAAGATTCGAAGATGTTTGGAGTTGTCTGCACCCTTAATCACAGAGCCATTCTATCGGCGCTCACTGCATTTGACTCAACGCCGACGTTCAAGTACCGGCAATCAGCGGTTCCGTTTCATAAGACACCTCATACATACAAAAGATCCACGTTGACAATTTTGCAACATTGTCGCGATATTTAGCGAGTAAGGGTGCACATGTAAATGTTTCTTGTGTTAAACGTGTTTTCCAAGTTACGACTTAAACCTGGATTGCGTCGTGAGTGAGCAATGGCAGTTGAAGAGAGTAGGAGAGGCTTATGAAGCTGAATCCCGAATCACTGCTGGTCACGTGACGGCGACGGAGCGGTGACGTTTTAAAATTGTAGCGGATTTGCTAGTCCATACGGAAACGGCGAGCTGGCGTTTTCAGATTTTTCCGTTTTAAAAAAACACGCTTTCAGGTCACCCAGAATGCCGTTCCCGTGTGGATGAGAGGCTGACACCATAAAATACTTTGCCGTTTTGATTTGAAAACGTTGGCGTGTGGATAGCCCCTAATATCATAACAGTCACTTTTATTGCAAATGTTGATCCGAAATCGGAGGAGAATGTCAACGTCGAGCTTGTGGGAGGGCTTGGAGGGGGCGAGCCATGTGTCAAAAATAGGCGTAGCAATTACTTGTGTTTCTTTGCCAGTCGCCGGTGGTCCCGAATGTAACACCCGCGAAAAGCGGGACTCTGCTATATGTAGAAACGCCTTTAGAACATATGGCCTGGCTGTTGTTCGTTTTCATCACCTTTTCGGTAGACAGCATTGGAGCTGGACAAGGAATTCAAATACAAAGAGGAATGGGTGTTGGAGGGTGTCAAGAATGGCATAAAGATTCAAAACAAAGAAGTACTGGACAGCTTTACATTGCAGCGGCCTATTGTAGATTACATTAGTGGCAGCTGCTCCCTTTGTGTGCTTTTATGGCCTGGCCCCAAGAAAAAGCTGCTAAAATGTCCTTTAATCTGCTGCAGAAACTCAAGTGTCTGCCAGGCACTCAAACGGGGTGTCTAAAAGTACAATGCTCTCAGATAACTAAGGCAAAAATAATGCTAATATCTCTCTCCCAGGCCGCACAGGCAGACATTTTGTGTAACCAGAGAGGTCTCGTCTGTGCCGCCAGTGCATGGGAAACTGGCCTGTTCACCCTGTCCACAGGCAAGGCCTTAATAGACATCTTCTTCCCTCCTTCCCCCCTTTATTCCCACCTCCTGTTCATTTTTCCAAGTCATTAGATTATGTTAATCACCAAAACAACCAAGAGTGACCCCCAATTTCATTTCGTATGCCGTTGCACTTTACAGCAGACGATGACACATCTGCCACCGTTGCTTTGTTTACATGAAGTCATTCCAAGTTTGAGGACTCTATGATCAATTCTTTTCACTTTTACATGCAATGTAGACTTCAGCACATGCCATGCATGTGACTGGAAAAAAAATCATCTTGACACTCTTTCATTTACAGTATTAAACCTGTAGAAATCTTTCTATTCTACGTATATTTTCAAATTGTTAGTCATGGATGGAATGGAAATAGGAATATGATGGTTTCATTGAGTGGCTCTGATATGAACTGTAATTGCATCCTGTAAAGTGATTGGCAGTGGAAGTCATTATTGATCTGCCGTTTGCAAAAAAAGCATACAATTTCTGCCCCACAGATAATATTGACGACGCACAGGAACTTCGGAAATCCAATAAGAATGGTCACCTTTTGTTAATTAGGACGGAAAAGCGCCTTGAAGGCCTTCTATTTTGCTTCTAGCACATACCAGCGGCAAAACATAGTTATGGGGCCAAATTACTGATGTCTAAAAATCATGATTGTTATCACTGACACATATTTTGGTGAGTGCAAGGTTTTATTTGCCACTAGTTTTTTTTATATACTACTTTAAACATCAACCCTGGACTATCAGGTAACATTTTTTAATCTACACGTTTATAGAGCTCCTCTGCCATCCAACAAACAAGGACAATGAAAACATTCTTGACAGTAGTAATTAAACAAACAAACGAACAAGATGAGTCGAAAAGCAAACAAAGATTGTGTGCATTATCCTTCACAAAAAATTGCACTCTCAATATCCGGCTCGTACAGATGCCCTCAAGTAAATACGAATAAGTCTTCAAAATTTTTGCAGACTCTGCAGGCCTGACATAGAGAGCAGAAGTTATGTCAGCAGTGGAAACACAGCGGTGGCAGGCAAGGCAGCAGCACAGGCGGCGATTAGGAGAAGCTTCCTTGCTGGGCTTTAGGTGCACAAAGAAACCACATACATTTTATTCAGACAATGTGGGAGGAAGACGCTGCAGTGAAGGGGAGATGGGGGGCTGTTTTGCCTGGTGATGCCACCGCAGCAGCAGCTGAGTGAAAGAGGAAGAGGAGCAGGAAATGCACTGGGCCCCATCGACCATCCATCGAAAAGGATAGAACGAGTGGGGAGTACAAGTACTGAAATGAGCCGTTACGCGCCATTCAGGTCGGGGCCCGTTGCACAAAAGTAGGATTCAGATATCCAGGATAAATGAGAGAGCGTCAAGAAAGAGCGTCTCGGCTTAATTGGTTGCACAAAACCTGAGCCAGGATGAGCAGACACGGATTGATCAAGCCAGGTCAAACCAATCCCAGATCAGTGCCTGTACGCAGCTTCCTTAAAGGGGTGGTTGGGATTTTTTGACATGAAGTTGTATGACATCCCCATCGGCAGTGTAGTCCATCAGCAGTGATTTACCCCCCCCTTGTTCCTTGTTTAACAAATCAAGAACAGCGGTGTGGTGTGCACTGATACCTATGAACTCTTTGCTTTATTAGCACATCACCATTGCTCCCTCGTAGCTTCGACGTCCTGTATCCTTCCAGTTTCCCCTCGAGTGCTAAGCCTTCTGGGTAATGTAGGACACATCCACATTAACCAACACAAACACCTCCGACAACGTACTCGCACTGTGGCTAGTAATCCGGTGAAATCGTAGGTGTAATTGACTGCAGATGTGAGTGAAATTGTGTACATGTAAATCCACAGAATAAATCTCCATGGTAACGTATGTCCGAACTTATCCCACTGTCCACTATCCCACGTTTGTGCAACCGGATCAAGGGTAAATTGAGACAGGATAACCAAGATATCCCGGCTTAATCCCTTATCCCAGTTTTGTGGAACGGGCCCCAGGGCCCAGTTTTTCAAAATGTTTAATATCGATCACATTTTTTGTGCTACCCATCATCACTTAATCCATTTTACTTCAGCTGTTTTTTCAAAGCAACATCTCCAAATCTGGCTGACCAGTGCTCAAATAGCATGTAGAACTACAGTTTATTTTCATTTGAAACGAAAACCAGCCTCCTCCGCCAGTCCGCTCATCTGAAGCCTGTACAACAAATACGTAAAATGCTGTTTTATCATCGCATGCGTCACTAAAAAATAATCTAAAAACAAAACAGATATATTTTTGGTTGTGATGACAAGACAGAAATAAATATCTTATTTGTGCTCATCGTGTGTTATGAAGCCAAACTCTTTCTACTTTGCTGTAAGGCTTTACTGACATGCCGAACAGGTTATAGGCTACCTAATCACTGTAGCCTGACAGATGAACAAATGAAATTAAAACCTTATGAATAAATAAGATATCTTGTAGGCTGCACTGCATGATCCAAATATGTGATACAATTTTAAAGTTCCGTTACATTTTGGGCCTGAAATCCACACCGAATCCACTCTTCTGTTGGGATCAGTTTAATCCTGATTTTATTTTTTTTGGATCAAAGTGATCCCAATCCTACTAAAAAGTTCTGAAAAACCCAAACTGAAGGTTTGATCCGGATCAAAACCGAGATTGGATTACGTGATCTAATCCGATGACATAATCTGTTTCTTCTTTTGAAAAACCCACTTTCAAGATTTGATCCAATCTGTTATCCAAAATCCGAGCGGATTAGTTGAGAAAAACCGGGCCCCGGTTGTGGTTATCTACTAAGTTGTTGACATGTGAAAATAGGTTTTCCCATAAATACGATGTAAAGTGAATGCATATGTTCAAGGTTCGCCATCGTAAAAGCGTCATCCACTGCATAGGCAAAGAAATGGCATAAACAGGCTGTAAAAAGACAGACTGGGTTTAACTAATCTGTTTGCTACATCGAAACCCAAAAGGGGAGGGTTCTGGAAGTGAATCCAATTTAATAATTACAACTTTTAATGCAAATGCTGATCCGAGCTAAGCTAGCAAGGTAATAGCAAGGCATGTGTTAAAAGTGTGCCGCTAGGGGTGGAACGTAACTCCCGTGAAAAGTGGGCATCTACTGTACATGTTTGGGAGGCACCGCTCTTTTGGTTAGGAAGCTGGGAAAGCAGGCCTTACATCCCGAAGTTACGTGTTACCACACGCACGGGCCCCGCAATATTTGGGAAAGGCGTCGTCCGTGGCCAGCACGTAGAGGAAGTAGGGTATCAGAGGGGTTCGTGACACCCACGTGCTTGCCACTCGCCCTCCGTCTGTAGCTTTTAGATCGTGAGTTCGACGTTCGTGCGTTTCATGTAAGGCTGTGGTACGTTTCACTCGCCGCGGACGTACGTGTGTGGGCATCGTACGAGGCTGGACTGCAAGATGGGCGTACCGGTCTCCTCCGGCACTTATGGCTATCGTGACCGTGAGAACCAGAGCAATGCACTTTTAAACTTGCGACACACGCACTCCTCCTCTGCCTTGCCCTTGCGACCTGGCTGTGTGCAAGGTTTCCCTGCGTGCACGCAGAAAATAATTTGCATCCCGATTTTCTTCCTACGGGCTTTGCGTGTCTCTCGCGATTTTCCCCATTGTTGCACGTAGGAGCGCATACGTCGAGGTGTACGGCCTGCTTTAAATAATTCAAATCTTAGCAGTTTACTCTTTGTCTCTCTCCTTTTTTTTCTTTGTCTGTGTAGAAGAGAAATCATGATTATTTCTTTCAAGCTGACATCCCACCCAGCCATTCATTTCCACATTAACGCTGCATCTTGAGGTGGTTTGGTTTGGTTTAATTTCATGTGAACATGCTTGCAAATTACAATGGAATACATCACATGATTCCATTCGCAATTCCACATGTCCAAAAGGAGTAGGAAGAAGCAAGGCTTATTTAATCCTAACCCCCACCCGTTCCACATCTTGTGCAGTGCATTTTATTCACTTCCTGTATTACATGTGTGACTTTTAATACAATTTTGGCTAGCAAGTTATAGTTAACTTGATGCATTATTTTAGCGGTTTGAAAATGCAAATTTTACTATTGGTGATTTTAAGAATAAAGGATTTGTATTTTCTCGATACGCTGCCTTTCGACTTATCCTCGCCGTTCTATTTTGCAGTACATTTAGTGAGTGAAGATTGCTTTTATAATTACGACCCCATATCTCCACACAATACGTTACGTATGGTAATACCAGAGAACTGTAACCAGTGTGGAGTGATTTTTGATCAGGAACAAATTTTGCTTGATTCAATATTGAAGTATTTCTCGCCACCTTTTGTTGTATATTTGATGTGGAGTGGAGGCCCCTATCTGAGGAAATACGGTGAACGTAATAAAAACAGCACTTGTCTACTGAGGATGGCCCACTAATGGACATACAACCTACCTTTCTATGGACTCTGTTCATAAAAGGTACTCAATGGTAAAATACACAATAAAAGGAAGGACCATACGGGGATTCAAATGAGTGCTAATGAAGACATTGCAAACTGCTGGTGGTGGTGGGGGGGTGGGGAGGTGTGGAGGGGGGGGGGATAGGCAAGGACAAATTAACCTTTTTAATTGGAAAGTGGTCGCCTTCTTTGGACCATGCAGTCGAATCCAAAGTGCTGACAGATGATGAGAAGGAAATGGCAGGCCCATTACAGGCAATCTGGCCCTGCAACTTGGCAGACCAGAGCAGTACCAGAGCCTGGGGAGAACAGGGCATGTCCAGCATGGAGAAAACTCTCTGCCAGACTGCTTATTGGCAGAGAAGGGCTTGCCTCAATAAAGGTATAACTAGAGAATTGTTATCTTGGCACTTTGAACTATGGGCTAAAGTGTTGTCATAAGGGAGTCTGCTTTCCTGCCTGATAACAAAATACTACCTGCTGAAGAAAAGGGGGGGTGGCTTTGCTTCTATGAAAGACAGAGAGAACCAGTCTAACAGGTATGGGAGAAGGGAAGGGTGAGCAAGGCAGGTAGAGAGAGAACAAAAAACCCACTAAAATATCTATCACACAGCCCACGTTTAAAACCCCACACATCTATGCCGCATTTACCAGGAAGCCAGAACTAAGTATGACATGAGAGAGGATAACTTTCTTTCTTGCCGCGTCTGAATGTGTGCGCCATGTTTATGTCTGAGGAGACAAGGAAAACAAACATCAAGGTCAGAGAAGCTGGAGCCGTTCCAGGCGATAGATAGCTCCTTCTTAGCAGAGCTGCAGGCCTGTTTCAACATACAGCCCCGGGGGAACAAGAGGATTTAGACAGGACTCCAGGCATGTTTTTCATCCGATCCTTATTAGAGCCTCACCTAACAGGACGGAGACGTTTTATCGTACATCTAAAAGACGCAGCGGCACCTCGGTTCTCGTCGTGAATCCGTTCCAAAGGATCAGACCAAAACTGAAACGTACGAAAGTCCCATCGGAAAAAAAATCTAAATCTGCTCCAAATAAAAACACAAAACACATTTTATCGAGAGTAACGATAGTTTTACACGGAGAGAACAATGCGACATACGGTACATATAAGCGGAGGTTGTTTCCTTGCGGTCCTTTCCAAACATAACTTTAAAGAGTGGACGGTTGCTCACCTGAACTTTATTGTGAAGTTCAACAGCAGGTTCATGCTCACTTCCTGTCATGTATCTCCCTTAAGCCGGTCCCTCTGCAAGCTGTGTTAAAGGTTCCTACCTTTACATCACAATCTTATTGTGACAGGCCCTACCTTCTTGAATTCAAAAGTGTCCCTCGTAAAAGAACCGCTGTCCATTCTTCACAGAGACTGATGTCCTGTCCACACGGGAACGTTTTTGGGATTTTTATTTTGTAGTTGTATCCAGATGAGGCACGGACGACTGGGGGAGAACGATGTGATACGCAAGGCACACCTACGTGTGGCGCTGTGAACAGGCACGTAGACGGAAGCACATGACACTCCGAACCATAGAAGAAGAAAGAACGCATAAGTCTATCGTCCAGGCACATCAAGACTTACGAGAAGTGGAATGACTCCCGCGAGTTATTATGGCGTACAAGTATAAGACAACAAACTATCAGGAGATTGTCGACTGAGCCGAGTCAGATATTATGTATGCTTGTCGGCAAACCTCACTTCCGGTCACGTGGCGGCGATGGTGGGTCGGTGACGTCGTCGTTCTCGTATCGCCTGTCCACGCGGCAACGAAAATGTTCCCACTCTGGAAGCCGTTTTCAAAAAATACCCTTTCAGGTCACCCAGAACGCCGTTTCCGTGTGAGGGAGAGACTGAAACCATAAAATACTTTGCCCTTTTGACCTGAAAATGTTTCCATGTGGATAGCCCCCCAGACACCGACGCTTGGATGCGTTGCTTGGGCAAACATTAGGTTTGCAGGTATTAATCATCGTGACAGTGTACGAAAACCGACGCTTCACTGCGCTTCTAACACAGAGGTGCTCACACTTCTTCACCCTGCGAGCTACTTTTAACCGTTTAACGTTCAAACTACTATACTAAATACTAATGATTAGTATTTCACATTCACACTTTCAAAGTTTACAGGCAATCAAAGTAGTTGATATCAAATAATATAAATAAAGACAATTATCAATAAAGATAATTACACGTAATTCCTCAATAGTTGTGTACATAACCTGAGTAGCATGTCAGTTATTAACGTAGCTACGTAGCGTTCACTATGCGCACAGTTCACGTATTACGTCCAGTTAGCTAACTGCAAATGCTAGCATTTGCGATGAAACATTGCAGATTTGCAAGAAATGGAAATGATGATGCAAAAGACAATGCAGCCGAAGTCAAGGCAACACATCAAACAAGGTTTCTGCAACGGGCACATTTTCGAATTATTCATGAAATAATAGTTTGACAGGTGGAAATTTAGAAAACACGCATTTCTATAGTGGAGTTCAGGGCGTGAAGCAAAGCCATCAAACAATGTACTTTTTTTCTACATATCTAGCCACTACAAATGAACGGATAGCTTTTGTTTTAGATATAGCCATCTTACCGAGTTAGTTCAGAATAATAAAGATGAAAGTCGCATCTCTGTGCGTAGCTTGAGACGTCTGCTCACCACTTTACCTTTTGCAGCGGGAGGAGCGCCAGCGAATCAGGAGGGGAGCTTAATGTCAGCTGGCTGATGTCATATGATGTCTACAAAGTGACGTTTTATGCGATCGACCCACACTACCTTCGCGATCGCCCGTTAGCTCGCGATGGACGTAACGGGACCCCTGTTTGATTGTTTCATTGCTATAAAAATGGCTAAAAAACAGAAGGTCGGCATCTTTGCACTTTAAGCCTCTTTTACATTCACATGTTCTCTACAATTTAACCCCATTTTTCGTCCCAGTGTCCAGCAGGCAGTTGGCAAAGTCATAATCCCAATGCGTACTCTTTAACGCTGACCCCATTAGCCAGACATCCATGGCCATCTTTAGGTCATCAGCACAAAGAGAAATAATCACCAATGCCCAACATCAAACCAAAAGAAACTGCAGCCCCCACCCCTTCTCTGCCAGCGCATCTCTCTATCTGCACCCTCGATTTCCTTTTCTTTGTCCCTCTGTGTTGCATTATGTATTATAATGCATCTGGAACATGGCACAGACAACCTAGCAAACCACACAGGGTCCCTTTTACTCACGATATGGAAACCAATCTGTAAGTACACACACGTCTGAAGCTCCTCACACGCACACACGCTCGCACACACACGCACACTCTCTCTGTCCGCATCAGCGTTGCACTTTCCGGCGCAAACTCTGACTTGCAAATTTCTCCCTCACTCTTTCTGTCTTTGTAGCTGTCCCTGTCCGAAAACACGCCCACACATCTACACCAGACACATGGCCGAAGAGAGCAGACTACCATCTGGGAGTGGTGCATGGCTTTGTCTGGGGGGGGTTTAGGGAGGTCTCAAAGTGCCAACACGACCCCCTTCGACACACACACACACACATAAACTAAACACGCTGGTTTGGCCTCGCAACATCCCCCATCGCCCTCCCTCCCCAACTGCTTTAAGTGTGAGAGCCCTTCTCATACAATCTGCACATATACATATGCAAATTTGCAGGGGGCATTAAAAAAAAAAACAGCCCTGCACACGCAGAAGCAAGAAATTTAGTCGGCTTCATCACCAAGAGTTCAGTGGAAGTGAGCATGTTTCCAACAAACATAGCAAGAGCTGGACGGCCACGAGAAAAAGAGCAAAGAAGAGCGCAGATGAAAGGAAAAACCTTCTTTTACATAACAAATTCAATGTGAGCATGTGTGAAATACATGCAAATGAGATCGCACGCATTTACACGGGAACACGTAAACACACGGACACGCAAACATACATTATCGATGTTAGCCCTACAGCGCGCATGCGATGCATTCATGGGAACTCGCTCCATCAGTCGGTGGTGGCTTTTGACACCAACGAACAGCCTCTGGATTCTCCACGGCATGCGAGCAGGAGGCGCCCATAACGCACACGTGAGCGGCTGACTCAACCCAGATTGACGTGGCTGGCAAACATCTTGGCACACAATGAACTGTCGTGAGGAAAGAGTTAACGATTCCTCACCGAGCATTTTGATGGAAAATGTACGACAATCTTGAGGTAACACTTGCCAGTTCACTGCTGTCAATGATTGAACCAATACAACCATTTTTTTATCTGGAAATGCATGTGAATGCTGAGCGATGTTGTCACAAAGCTAAAAAGCCCATTTAATGATAGAATAGAAGAGAATAGAATAGAATAGAATACCTTTATTGTCGTTATACAAGGTACAACGAGATTAAAGAGGCGCATGAATTGCAAACTATTTGGATCCCTAAAGGGGTCACTGGTATGATTTATCAACTTTGCTTAATTCAATTTGTTCTATACTGTTTGGAATTATGTTCTACGTTGTTTGTTTTTCGAAAGCGAACGGTAAATTCGTAAAAATCACATTTGATCTACGTGGCGGGAAGCATTTCTAGCTGTGAAAGTATGTTTTATAACACGTATAATGCTTTGAATGCTTGTCGCTATGGTGGCATAGTGTTGACAATGCAATACGTAAATAAGACATGACTTACAGCACTGTGCTCTGTGGCAACTGACGCCATCCCCCTCCTTTTGTCCTGTGTAGCATAGCATCAGGAATAGCATCCTAGCATCGAAAACGCATTCACTCTGTACTTTCAAGCCAAATGCTTCTCATAAAGGTGTTCCTTCACAGTGAAATGAACGCGAGGCGGTGGTCCATTTGCCCCTTGTCTGTGTACTCGCTTCGTTCATTGTAGTCTTAAAGCTTCGTCTTTTGGAAAAGAAAGGAACTTGCAGTATCGCTCGGACACCGTGAACATCCAGCGACAACACGACATTTTGGCATGACTACTGTTTTGATGAAAAATACACCGAGCGAAGGCGACGGGTGTGTTTACTAGGCGTTAGCTGAGAGCTGTGCCTTTGCCAATGTCACTTGGGAAACGCCCCTTTTCTAAGGAGTTCAGACCATCTTGGCGCCCGCCACGTACAAAAACATCATTTTTACGAATGGGCGTTCAAAAAACGAACAAGGTAGAATATAATTACAAACGATAAAGAACATATTTAAGCAAAGTTGATTAATCATGTCCGTGACCCTTTAACATGTCCGTCAAATCCGATGAACTCAGTCGTCAGATTCCATGCAACCGCCCACTGAGAAGCGGGGATGACATCAGACTGACTGGATGAAGACGTAATTATAGCATGATTGCCATCATTACTGAATTGTGCTTTTTAATCATGCTGCAGTACAGCTTTTTATGTCTTTGTTTGTAAAAGTAATGACAAAAATATTCACAACATTTTACACAAATTTATCATTAAATCATCATATTTTTCATTATTTCATTTATATTTTTACATCTTTATTTCCTTGTTTTCTGTGAACAGGCTATATACTGTCACTGTTTTTCAACTCATATTAGCGTATCAGTATTTTATTTTTTTAACACCTTTTCCTTCCTTTTTCCCTTTATAAACCATAATCCATTGCTAAACAATCTCTATTTTTTTCTCTTTAATTACAAAATAGTTGTAGTTTATTGGAGTGCGTGGAGTGGAGTCCATGTTATTTTCATTGAGGGGTTTTTTTGTCTTTTTTTGTTTGTTTTTTTAATTTATTATGTTGTTTGTTTAATTTATTTAAAAACTCTTGGCATTGCAATTACAATGTCAAACACTCTTCAGAAATGAAAGTTTATATGATGTACTCTCAGTATTATGCTATATAATTAATGAAAAAAATGGTCTCAAAAATGTTGTCAATCATATCGATTATCGCCAATAATTTGTAGGCCTTGTAGAAAAATGTTTTATCGTGACAGGCCTAATAGCGACATTTAAACACAGGAAGAAAACAAACATTAAATGACAACACGTAAGCATATGATAAATATGCTATAGAATATGTGTCAACATGTAAAAAAATATGATATAAAGAATTATCAGTAACAGATACGAAGAAGGGGTAGGATTAAATAAGCTCTGCATCTCCCTCCTCCTTTGCGGACATGTTGAATTGTGCAACTGTACGAAAGTGCTTGAATATTGACATCAACTAAACTTTAGAAGCAACATGTTTTCTGTTCCGTGAATTCCATGGATGTTGACGACTTGTCAAGGCTTCATGAGCTGACATCTTGAGGTCGCATTTGTGTTGTGTGTGAGCTGAAAGCATTTGAAGTGGAATGCACTCAAAACTCGTGGGACACATCCAAGTTGTAATTAGGAGCAGAGCTGCATGTATATTGTATGGCGAGCACAAACACAGACATGAATAAGGAAGAGAGAAAGATGCTGTAAATAAAACATTAACCCTACAATAATTCTTCCCCCGATGAGAATTCTCAATCACGACCCCACACGCAGTTTGAACTCCCGTCATGTTTGCTGCAATGATTTCAGTACACAACAGCAGAGGTGGTGTTGTTGCCCCATCAAGAGGAGCACAACCGGCACAACTAAACCCCTTCCCTGTTCTTCCCACCCTGTTTACCACCGGGTCCGTTCCTCTCTGACTTCGTTCCCACGCTCCCTCATGTCTTTTTCTCTCCCCTCTACATTGTCCTGTGCCCTCAGGTTAGAGGTTCTCTCAGTTTACTCCTCTAAGTCTAAAAAACAGAGGAGGACAAGAGCAGACGAGCAGGATATTGAGAGAGAATGAGAGAAGGGCAGGGCAACCCGGCCTGTTCGTCCTCCTCCGATTGGACTGGCTGGCTAACCGGCCTGAACTGGTTCTGACATAGGTGAACCGGAGACGTGTTCTTTTTTGCCTCCGGACAAAAGGAACTCTGGTGGCATTCCGGCCGCAGTGAGCAGGTACCAGGGAAGTGTGCATGCGTGTGTGCGTGAGCAACTGAATATGTGTATGCCTGTCTCTCAAGACCTTTGAGGCGTGGACCGTTGCCAAGTTCATCTGTTAATGGACAGCTACAGGAGCGCTGCCCTACCCCGCCCCACCCTCTTCCTGCGCTATCCTCCAACAGCCGTGCCTGCTCACGACCCCCCCTTAACCCCCCAACCCCAGCCAGGGCTGCCCAGATACAGACCTTTACTCACCCTCCTCCTCTCCTCCTTTCTCTCCCTTCCTCTGAAAGCTATATCATTCCCTTTCTCCTCCTGCACACTGACACCCCCACCCCCACCCCCCCACCCCCCCCACACAACTCTCTGCGCGTCTCCCATTCAAGATAAACACAGTGCTTCAAGTTCAGAGGACACCCTGGGACCCTCTAACAAAGCCATCTATCATGCTGTCTTCATGAGACGCCTTAAAGCAGACTCTGCTACCTTCCTCTCTGAGCGTGCGTGAGCGGGGGCTGGACACGACGGACCGACATAGACCAGCCGCCCCGGCTTGCTACATGCGCTCCAGTTCCTTATCATTCCTTCTAAAAATGTCCTCTTTTCTTCAGCGACCGGCGGAAAGACCGGCAGCCTGTGCCCCCCCTCCGCCCCTTCCGCATCATCAGTGATTTTAAAACCAAGACAAAAACTGCCTCCTTGAAGTATACCACGGAGCAAAGAACAGTGCATACATCTGGTTTTATGCCGCCATTTTCTCTCCACACCTCTGAAAAAGACTCCGCTGACCCCTTTTCTATCCCCTCTGAAGTCCAACTGCGAGCCGATTAACCAAACTGTCAACGGTTTAATAGTCTGGGAATAAGAGACAAACTGAAGACCTCGGAGCAGCACATACGCACAGCACAGATTATGAACCCTCCATGAGAGAATGGGGCAGGAGAGGGGAAAGCACACACCCTAACAATAAGCACTTGCACCATGCATATAATATATGGGCCAATTTGTCCTGATCACCTGTACCAAAAATGTTGCTGATCATTCCAGGCTAAGCCACCCATTCTCTCCATATCTTATCTTGTGTAGGGTCGGGGTGGGCTACGGCCACCCTGGAGAGAGAGAGTCATGTCAACTTCAGCCCTCATTGATACATTGAAAGAAACACCTGATGGGTGACATGACTAAGAGCTTTGTCCTAACAATTGTGTCATGAAAATGGATCAACACAAAGCACACACTTACTGTACTATGCAGGTATTAAAATAGACGCTTAGGCACTAATATACATGCAAAACAACACGTTTTATACAAATATACAACCCGCAAGGCATGTTATGTGACAGCGTGATTCAATTCAATTAAATATAAATTAGCGTATAAAAAAAATACATTCACTTTTTTGCCATTTGCTGATGGTCTGAAAACACAACTCCCCCCCAAAAAATAGAAACTTGAAGGTTTATTATTCTATTGGACCATTTTCAGGTGATACGTGGCATGTAATGGGCAAGGGTGTGGCCTAAAGGGATTAACCCCTAACCCTCACCATATTAAGGTGTGCAAAAAAAGGGAGGAAAAACAGACTGAACTTAAAATTTCATCAAATGTAAAATTTGGCAAATGCATTTGAGGTAGAAAAATGGAGACGTGACCCACGGACAATCATGTGTTTCCTTGCAAATATTAACAAGACAATAAAAAACACAAAGTGACGACAAAAGAGTTGAAATTTGTTAAACGTGAATGTCCAGCAGACCCATCATATTCCAGAAATGCAACCTACCCCAAATGTCATTTAAGTAAAGAGTTTGGCCTCTCAAAACAATATGCGTTAAAAAGAGTACTACATTTGCATCACAAAAATGCCTCCTCAAAAAAAATCAGACCTCACAAATCGCTCGGCGTTATATTTGTCTCCCGCCGTATCCCTGCGCACTGTCGCCTCTCCATTCTTGTGTATGTGATGAAGACGCTCGCATCTTCTTCTGCTGTGGAGCACACACGTAAACAAGATGGCCACGGTGCTGCGTCGTGGAAGAAGTCACTGCTGATGGGGGCGTCATACAACTTCATGTCAAAAATTCCCAACTATCCCTTTAAAACAGATCTTTCAAAGGTGCTGCGGGCAGACGAAATGAGAGTTAAGTGAAAATGAGATGAAATGAGAGGGTCACAAAAAAAAAAATCCCAGTAACATTTCTGTTTTTTTGGGGGGGTCAGTTTAAAAAAATGTGTGTCCACCCTGTGCTGGATTAGTAAATAGTAGCATCCAGATGGGAACGGATCACTGGGCACACCTGTCCGTGGCGCTGTAAACAGACGTAACACACCAAACTATAGAAGAAAAAAGAACGTCGTCTTCCGCTTTCCAAGGTTCGTCTAGACTTACGACAAAGTGGAATTACTTCTGCGAGTCATTTTGGAGCATAACACAGCAAAACATCAGAAGAATGTCGACTGTCGAGTGATGGCAGTCCTAATATTCAAATATTATGTTGGCTTCTCGTCAAAGCTCACTCCTGGTCACGTGACGGTGCAGAGGGTTTGCTCGTCTACATGGAAACCACAAACCGGCGTTTTCAAATAATACAGGGCACCCAGAGCGCCCTTTTCGTGTGGATGAAAGGCTGAAACAATAAAATACTTTCTGTTTTTACTTGAAAACGTTTCTGTGTGGCTAGCCTCTGAGCCCCCTGGTGGGTGGGCACCATGATTATGCGTCCTCCCAAATGCCCTTCAGAAAGACAAGGGTCACTCTTACATTGTTAAACATTCAGGTATGAAGTTCACTCATTTTGAGTCACCTGAGACCCTTGTATTTGGTTAACAGCAAAATGAAACCAGAAAAATATGATTTGCCTAACAATTGTGCACGCTTTGTATAGTGTACGCGGAAACATATCACTAATGTTGCTCCTTCCTACACCTGTTTTCACATAGAAAGGACTACTGCAGAATATCGTAAATTGGAGTGCATTTAAGTTGAGGAGCAAACGTTTTTTTTTTTTTTTACAGCTTAACAACTGTGACAAGAGCTGCCTAATCAACTCTTGACACTATGAAGTTCACTGTGGGCACTAGAGTGGGGCTTCCAGTCACGCCATGGACACGCATTTCCTTTGCTCCCTCTCTTTCCCCCCCTTTCTACTTGTCCTCAAGTCTCCCTCTGACACACAGTCAAAGCAGCATCTCCCCCAAAAGCCCAGCAGCTGCTGTCCGCTCCATCCCGCTAGAGAGGGGGACCAGCCTGCCGGTTTTAGAGCATTAAATTATCCATTAGATGTTATCAAGTTGTAGCAGGGCCGTGCCATTCTGCTAGGAAGCATCAATCTTTCATAAGTCCCAGGCACGCCGAGCGTGGGGATATACCACCAGAACTTCCCAACCACTCCTAGCACACCAGCGACCCCGCTCAACTCACTCGCTCGCACGCAAACTTGGACATGTACACACAGTCGGACGGGCATCCGTGCACACAATCAACAAATGCACATGCTGACATAAACGCAGTCAGGTACACGTTCTTCCACTCAAGCGCCGCAGAAAAAAGCGGAATGAACCTTATTTAGGAAACATCAAGGCCAACAATTCTTGTCTCGTGTCTGTCATAAGTCACCACTGTTCACCCGCAAAACAAAACTTACATTTTGCAAAGCTTCTGAAAATGTTAATGCCCTAACTGTGTTTCACAAGCACTCACACATCTGCACTTCCAGTCCCCCATGCACTTTCCTTTTCAACTCATCTCAGCCTCTAGTCTTGGCCTGACAGGCTGGCAGGGCAGACATGTTCAGAATGCACTCCAGTAATGGGCTAATCAAAAATGCAAAACAATTGGCAATTACCGCGCAGGGCCCTAATGGTCATTAGAATTTACAACAAGGTAATGAACTGAGAGTCAGCGCAGTCCATGCATATTCATAAAGCAATCAGGCCTTTGAAGATTAAAGAAGCGCTTCAAATTTAAATGAGGGCACCAGCATGTTATCAGTGAGATTCAGCCAGCAAAAGTAAAGGGTGCCTGGGACAAGGGTATGCATTTATGAGCGTTTGCACATGTGTGTTTGGGTCGGGGATCACTGCAGACGAGGTAATGTGGTGGATGTTTACGTATGCGCGTGTTTGCGCGCGCGTGTTTTCCGACAAATGGATGCAAAGGGACGTGCGTGAATGTCGCATAACCGAAACGTGACACTGACAGGCGCGGTCTTGTGATCATCATTAAAAAAGATGCGGGAGTTGAAGTTAAGATGTGCGGCTAACTTAAGCTATTACAAGGCGCTACGCTTTTGAGCAGAGCACCTATTAGTATACGCGCAGCAGCACACGCATGCTGAGACGCTCTCTCACACACGTTCAAAGAGAGGGCTGTGAGTTTTCACAAGTGTAAAGTCAGACACAGGCAGGGGCCCTCTGTGCCTCATATCTATGTGCGATAAGAGTGGCAAGACGCAGCTGTATAGACGACCACCCATTCAAATACAGTCACGGAGTCATACATTACCACACACACACGCACACACACTCTCTCTCGGACAGGCCAAACCCAGCACTGGGACTTGCAGTGAGGAAGATAGTGGTGGAAGAAAGACTAAAGACAGATAGTGACCAGGATCAACGGGTTCACATTATCACAACGCCCTTGTATATGTGACTCTCTGAAGGCTTCAGCATTATCATCACGGCAGTGAGGAAGACAAAGCAAAAGGTGCCTTAGCCCCGCAGCCTTAAATGCAAGTCACAATAGGAACCGAGGTGGATGACCCAACATGCTGAATGGTGAAACACAGAGGTGCACAGACAGAGAAAAATCAAAGTCATCGTGTATCAATCTTTACCCAGAAGGGTCATGGCATTTGGAGATGAAAATGACCTTGTCAAAGTTTCTGAAGCTGAAATATGTCATATTTTTAAATACGTGGATACAACAAAACCTACCTGTCCAAGAAATGTCAGTGTTCTGGAAGAAGACACTTTTAATACGTGACTCATGAATCTCATACGTCTCACTTGAGGACTCCTGTGTGTGTCGTGCGCCACACGTGCGCCCCGCGTACGTAGTTAGTGAGGCCAACGCACGTAAAGATATTTCGTGGGTCCTCCATGCGTGTCGAGATCTTACTCCTTCATGGTCACCACAATGACGTTCTCCAGGAACAAAAAAAAAATACAGCCATTTGGGGAACGCCAAAAATGGCCCGTGTGGTTGTGACATAGGCCACTGTTGCCAACTAGATGACGCCATCGGTTAATTTGCATATTATTTGCATGTGATACTGTCGGAAAAAAGCATAACCTTGTCGGAGAGACGAAAAAGTGAGAAAAGACACCTTAATTATGTTTCGAACTACACATAAACTTGATTCTTACTTTTCTAATTTAAAGTTGGCCATCACTTCATCAAAAGAAGACAATTTTAATATTTCATCTCGGCGAGTGCCTCTCAAAGTCTAGACAGCGTCCGGACTCGCCTGCAGCCTCCATCTTTTTTCTTGAAGTTAGGACTACTTGTTAAACACGTCGCACATCATTCTTCCGTCACACGTTCTGACAGGTAAACGACCGAGTCCGAACGAGGCTTGAGTGTAATGAGCAGTAATTTAACGAAGATGAAGAAACATTTACGTTTTAGATTCACCCCCGGCGGCATCGCGCCTCGTTCATGCGTGGATCTCCACTATGCACGTAGCTTCGTCTTCTTCTGCAAAGCGATTCAATGGCCACGATCGCCCCCTGGCGTTCGTAGTTGTGTACTTCACGGCAAATAGGTTTGCTTCGCTTTTGTTTGGAGACTGTATTACTTTGTAAAATATTATACTCTTTTGCTCATTTGTTTTAAACTTAATTGCCCTCCATGGACAGTTTTTCCAGAGGGGAAAGGAAAGGAAGAGAAGTACGCAGAGCTGGGTTTTAGTTGTCGTTATGGGTTTTCATGTTTAAGACATTTCTGAAACAACTGCAGTGCAAACATCTGAATGTTGTTTTGATGTATTTGTTAAAGTTTATATATGGAGAGATGAATAGCTTCAAGAAATAAAAAAATAGTTAAATTAGTAAATTAGTATTTACAGTATTACCACACAAAAGTACCGAAAATCGAGTACCGGATCAGGGTTAGGTGAGCACCATATCGGCTGAAATGTGAAAGGCGCACGCACATCCCTCGCTCTAACCCTCCAACTAATCTCACCACTTCCTTCTTTGCTGCTACTTGCCACTTCCTGAGGTACAGCTGTATCGGAGTCATTTTGTGGGTGTTCCGTTTCTGTTATGTCTAAAAATAAAGTCATTAACCTGCAGGTGGTGAAGTTGGCGGCTGGCGTGACAGGCCCTGACGCTGTCAGATGACCCCTGACCCTGAGATGTGACTGTCTGCCAGGCTATTGACAGGACGGCGGACGGACAGGCTTTTTTCCAAGGATACATTTTTATCCTGTGTGACGACACGGGGGGGGAGGGACAAACATGGGGGGGTTCTGAGGTATACCTTTGTTTGACAGTCGATGGACAGGATGGGTGGATAGTGACTGTGCATTAGACATGCGTGTGTGTGCTCAATACACAAACGTGCCGGCGTGATAATGAGCTCTAGAGTGGAAGTTGGAGGTTTTTAGAAGGTGCAGACATGCTAACGTCGCCCCATGTTTTAAAACAAGCAAGTGAGCGGTAGAAAGAGCAAAGGATGAGCGTGAACAGAAAAAGCGCGAGGGAGGGACAAGAGTGTACGGGGGGTGAAATAAAGATCATATGTTTCTGACAGATCTTATCAACTCACTACACATCATGGGGCCTCTGCCACAATGCATTTATTACTGACAAAACACTGGTTCACAGATGGGGGGGTTACACTGTGTGTGGTGTGTGTCTGTGTAACTTTTGAGTAGAGGGCAGGTGTGGGTCTGTGCACGGTTGTGGGTAAATGCATGCATTTGTGAGTTGCTTTCTAGTGTGCATGTGTGTATGCCCTGTACGTGCGTGCGTGTGTGTGTGCGTGCATACTTCAACGAGCCTCCACCTGAATGGCCTGAGGCTGTGGTACCAAGGTTGTTAGAAGACAAACAGAGACACAGGAAGCCCAAGCCAGGAGCCCTGAGGACAGCACACACTCACACTTTATTGCATACCTACCCATAAGTACTCGCACTCTCCTGTTGTCTGCCACACACACACACACACACACACACGCACACACACACACACAACTGCCATCTCACCATAGGGTCCGCTTCCTAAGCCCACAAGTCATCACTTAAACACGCGCACATACTGTGCACCTTCTCTCCCTCCTTCTCACACGCAAGTATTTAGGCCCAGCCCGTCCCTCAGGACCAGTACCCTGTGCCAAGTCTGGGCTGGCATGGTCCACAGAGGGGTGTCCTCAGGCGGGGCTTGCCAAGTCAAAGACCCTTTCATGTTCAGCTTGCACGCCCAAGGTAGTAAAGCTTTAACAAACAGCCCTCACACACATGCACACAAAGCTATAAACAGTTGAAGTGGTCAAAACCGCACTTGTACACAAACTTGCAAGCATTAGTACGCCTGCGGATTCACACCCAAGATGTGAACATACACTTCACTTCAGCACTCGCATGAAGCCAACGCTGCTAAAATATGATGCAACACAAACACTGGCGCTCCGCGGCCTGGCCTAGGAAAATGAATGCGTCACGACAATCATTTTATAGTAGGAGTCAAATGTATTAGTCCCTAGGTCTCCAAAGGGGGGTACGCCAATTGTAACAGGGGGTATGTGGATACAAATGAAAAACAATTAACACGTAGCACTCACAATTAAGAGTGTGCCTGAACGCCGCACGAGGAAAAGAGTACGGAGCAGACAGGAGCCAGCAAGAAGTTGTTCATTGCTCTGTGTGCCTCATATGAACAAATGAGCAAGTTGAATGATTATTTTGTACATGAAGAGCGTTTCATCTTGAAGATTTCATTCATATCGGTGTTCTAATCCCCGAAAACCTGTCACTGTGAGTGGCGATTCCCTCGAAAATGAGGCTTTATCGTTGGTGGTATGTATTTTGGTATTTCGGATACTGCTTTATCGTGATTGTCCAACTTTCCCCTTAAGTTTGGTGTTAAGTTAATACGCACGCTTAAACCATGGACGTTGTGAGCGGACAAAAGAAGGGAAGCTCACGTTCAAATCATTCAAACGGAAGCATGCCAACATCAGACTGGAATAAAAGATACATAGGATGATTAACGTATGTACTTATGAGTGCTCATGTGAAACTTTATCAAAATGTAAAAATGCAAAATACTAAATTTGGACGCGGGATTACTATAAAATGAATTAACTAACCAATTAATTATGTTCAATATTTCAAGTTAATTAAGATAAAAAGGTGTATGTGTTTTATTTGTGCAGGAGTAGGGGCTGATAATGATTATATCAAAATCAACCGCACTCTCCCAGTGATTAAAAACTGCAGTATTGTGATGTTCTTATTCATTCACATACACATTCATTGTATAGATTCATCCATTCATTCATATGTTCGTGCGAGGCAAGCAATATTAAGCACTCTTCAAAGAAAGTGATGATAGTGTGCAAGGCAAGTGCAGAAGCGTACGACTATATTTTCAATATTAAAAAAACAGCAAACTGTTTCCGGTAAACTGCTGGATTATAGAGCTGCTACTCAATAATCCGCCCTGCATGTTTTAACTTGCAGCTGATTGTGCCATCATGTTTGTCTTTTTATTCTAAGAAAAGCCCTTTTCGCCACACTGTAATTACCCCCCCAACAAGATTTTGGGCTCTCGACGCCCCTGCTGTTTACCTTTATTAAAAATTGTCAGAGCCCACGGCTAAAAATAGAACCAAATTTATCAGAGCCCAGAGCAACTGTAGGATCCAATTACAGTAATTTTTGCAGACAATGGATATTGTGAATGGATGGAATGGTGTGCATCTGCGTCTTTTCAGTATCAATTAAAGTGATCACCGAAACAAAGCACTGTATGTGAACTTACAAAGCGAACCATATGCGCACACACACACACACACACACACACACACACACACATGCTGGCTACAGGAAAAAGACGTCACTATCAAGGAGCCTCTCCTCCCCCACCACATATTACGCACCCCCCAAAACCCTCTGACAGATACCCAGTGAGTATATGTGTAAGCTGGTGAAGGACAGGGGGACTGGTGGCTTGGAGAAAACTGGCAAGGTGCCCATTCCAACCCTGCTAAATACCTTTGTCTCCACAACAAACAGGACAGGCAAGCTGCTGCACGAAGACACACAAAAGAGATCCCGCAAGAAATAAGGTTTTCCTCCACATAGAAGAGCAGCTGCCATAATTAACTTAGTATTGATTCAAAGTCAAGCTTTCGGCATCGGAGTCCTGGAAGGATGCGGAAGTGTGAGACGGTGTTCGATTGTGTTACAGTGGCCTCATTAACACACCGGTGAGGCTAATGTCAGTGTGGATAAATGAAGGCCACATTATACGGTGGATCCCCGCACATTCACGTTTCAGCATTCACAGACGGCCCTGCAAATTATACTATAATTCATAATAACCTATACAGTAGATCCATGAAAATACAGGTCAATTGTAAAGCATGCATGTACCACTGCTAAAAACAGCCCACAATTTGTCCGTGTCTCGATATGTTGATGTATGAAACTTCTGCACCATGACGCCAATTCCATCTGTTCATCAATCAGCTTAGATTATCAACCATTGGTGATTGTTGAGTACCGGTGAGTACCTGTGCATTTTATGCTGTAAAAAGTGCTGAATAAGCGTGTGAGGCATACTGAAGAGAAACGGGAGAGGGTGAATCTAATCTAATAACTCCAACAGTCACTCTTATTGCTAATGTTGATCTGGAATCAGAGGAGAAAGTCAACGTCAAGGTAGGAGGAGGGATTGGAGGGCGAGAGCTGCTATGAGATTTTTGTCTTTCTACTGTACCAGCATGAGCAACATGGCCTTAATAAACTGGTAACTGGTAGAAGTAATGGTGGGAGATTTTATGGTTGCGCTTATTCAACTTATTATTTCATTTCAAGAAGAAGGACGCCACACGCCTGGACGAACTGGTGAACTGTCATCGGCACCGAGCTGGACAGCCTGACACCCGTGGCAGAGCAAAGGACACCGAGGAGGCTTCTGTCCATCATGGACAACCCGCATCATCCAATGCACAGCATCATCTCCCCACACAAGAGCAGTTTCAGTGGCAGATTACTATCACTGCCCTGCTCCACTGATGATGCGATCCCCCACACCATGCAACTTCTCAACACAACAGAGGGGGGGGCGATAAAAGCACACACAGGACTGGACTTATTGACTTATTATGTATTATTATTTACTATATATTATTGAAATTGAAGTGACCTGTTACGCATTTATTTATTCTTATTCCATTTTCTTATTATTCTTACCTCTACTATTTTGCTATGTTGCTTTGTTTGTTTTATTTTTAAGTGACCACATTTATTAGGACACTTTTGCTTGGAGATAAATACAGCATCTATCAATTAAAAGAATCTCATTCATATAACAAAAAAAAAAGGTAACGGAAACAAATAGCAGTTTCATTTGGACTGTGTCGCATGTAATATAATCCGGTTGAAGCTGTAGCAACATAGTTTTGTGTGAGAAACGGTCATCTGCTCTGTTTCTGGGCCATCCATAATCTGGAGACAAGCTACGTTGTCCCTATGCATATCTTAAATTGTTTATCATGCAAATGATGACACGCAGGCTGCTCTGTCCTCTCCTAACGGCCCAGGGCTCCAGACTGCAGACCGCAGCCCCAGCTGCAGCCATGAGACTTCCCAGACAGCCTCAGCTGTCCCATTGAGGCACAGCTTCAGCTCCAGGTCTGGCACCCCCACAACCTCCAGGATCAAGCATCCTCCTCACTCATTACAGTAGCTCCTATAACAGAATACCATTTGTAGCAAATTATTTTGAGAGGTATTTGTGACAAGATATTGCCTTAATCGCTTTCCGACGTATTTACAAAAGGCAAAAAGTACATTTGGAATACCGGAGGTGAACAAATGTATTGCAGCTGATGTGAAACTGATGAGGGCACATGCGGAACTGTGAATTGTGCTGTGTGATGTGCTCCAGTGTAACTTGTGTGCACGTTCAAGATTAATTCAACCTTTACCGAGATACAGTGGACTATACGGTACGTACTGTATAACATAATCCACTAGAATTGAATGTTGCCAGTGTGTAGGAAGGGATTGCGTGGACATGCTTCATCTCTGTGTCAGGCTCTCACGGAGCCGGGAGAGAGAACATGGCAGCGACCATATGCAGTACGAGGTGGCGCACTGGCACTGCCAGTCGGGCTCCATCAATCTCGGGTGCAGCACAACAGAGGTGGGAGGAGACTGCTTTTACTGCACGCAACTGATACGGACCCTCTCTCACAACTGTGACTGCGTCTTCTGTTTGATATCGCACTGGTATTTCTCATAGTAAAGCATGTTTTTATCTAACAGGGCGCAGCCTCGACCAAATGGAACTATTCATTATCCAGCCAAGCAGTGTCTCTGTTACACAATATCCAGCTACATGAGGCCTATAAATAAATATCTGCCCCCAATGCGAGCTGCTGACCCTACGACATCATGTGAATTGTGTTGCATGAGGATCTAAATGAGCAAAGAAAAGCATGTTCAAGCAGCTGACAAGGCCAAGAGGCAAGTGGGCTTCATATGAGTATGAGGATGTTTGTGTGTGTGTGTGTGCCTGTGTGCACTCACACAGAGGGCAGATGTTTAACAAACTGCACGCTAATGAACAGTGGTCATTCATTGCGGCAGAGAGCTAACTAGCTAACAACTCCTAACAGCCTTGCCATCTGCAGAACTGCGGCCCTCGCTAATACAGGACAGTGGCGCACATTGTTGAGTGCCGTTCTCTGCACATTTAGCCTGAATTGGCTTCAAATTAAACCACCCCATCCAAGCCAATCAGGCCAAACTGGCACATGGTAAGGAAATGAATAAACATCTGAATAGGCTTTGCTGCTCAAAATCAAACCCCACCATGTAAAACCAGCCATAAGAGACCCACGCTTGTTATCACTACAGGCCCATTGTGTCCCAGTGGACCACCAATAAAAACCAGCAGCATTAACAAGCCCTTAATTACTCAAATCACAAGGCACACAGAGGATTGGCGCTCCGAAAATGTCCAATTTCCCTCAAAAAATCAACACAATTCTATTTTGATTTAGTATCTCTAAGCTTTCTATAGCAATAGGTTTAAGGAACAGGAGACATGACGGTGGAAGAATGCTGGAAGGGAGGGAGAGAGATGCATCTCTCCGCACCACATGAGGACACAGGATCTATGCACATCTGTAATCCATTCCTTCTTTACATAATCTGTTTCTTTGTCGGACTCTGTGTGTCGTTTTTCACGGAAAACGTTTCCGTTCCTCACAATAATTGTCAGGATGGTTGGTCCTTGTGCGAGTTCAGCTCAAGCTGAAGGACATTCAAAGGCCTGCAGCAGACACTTCTATAGCCCCGCCCCCACCCAGACCTTCCTCGTTTAACTCCTCCACGGCGGCCATTTGTGTTTTTACCTGTGATATTCTCCTGCTTGGGGATTATTCCTTGCAAGGGTGCAGATAAACAATCCTCGTCCTGCGGCGACACCTGAACGGCCACCTCGACAGGGTGACACACCCTACGCGGGTGGTGGGTCCTTGAGTGCGAGGACGACGTGGAGAGGGGCGAGGAGAGCGGTGAGGACGGCGGCCTGTCGAGAGGTTTGTCCATACAAAGGCTCCCGTGGCACTGCCTCCGTTTGTGTTCAATGAACAGCAGGATGTCGGCCAAGGGGAAGCGGGACTGGCACTGCCCACAGGTCAGCAGGTCCTGGTCCCCTTTTCGGGGTTCGCCCTGAGCAACTCCCAGTCTGGGAGAGTCCTGACAGTCTTCTTCCGGTACAACACCTGATAGTGGCTCAGCTGGATTGGGTGGGGGCAGACAAATAAGCAGAATGTGAGATGCTGTTCAGGGAGATGTAAACAAATGACGTGGCGCACACACACACACACACGGCTCGGAAAGACAGAAAGAAAAGAAGGAACTTCGATAAGCTCAGCATGCAGGCAGCCAACGATTAAGTTGCTTGACCCTCTTTATTGTGCTGCCAATCTCGCTTTTTAATGAACCTAACACCTCAGAGAATCAAAAAATAGATTCTAATTTGAGTTCAAGATGATTGGACCCCATTTCGTTAAAAGTGCTGGGATCTCGTGAACCACGGTTAGACATTGTGGGTTGGATGTAGAGTAGGTCCCTGAAGTACTAACAGACAGAGAGAGAGAGAATTCATCTCGCCACATGGTAAATGACATTGGACCCGCCAACTGGGATGTTGAGATAAGATGTGATGAATTCTTGCCACCGGTTCAACCTTTAATTCCATGTCAGGTCAGACGAGAAGGTGTTGGGGGACTATGCAAGATAGGGTCTGCTACCTGTATGTTCAACTGCATTAAAGATGAGGGAATTCACCGCTCCTTTGCTGAAGCTTATCTTAACCAGCTTACGCCTCGGACATCAGCCAGGTGTGTGAGGCCGGGTTAAGGAGAACCATTTCCTTCAAAACCAAATAATCTCATTTTTGATAGCGAGCAAGAGCGATGTGAAAAAGGTTAAACAGGAAAATGTAATCTTTTTATTAGGTAACTGCACCAGAATTTGAAGTGGTTTGGGTCAGTGTTGCAGTGGGCTGCTGGAGTGGGCCTGTTTAACTAGTTAAAAAACAAAGAGTCATAAACAGTAGGCTGCAGTTGAAAGCATAAGTCCGCTAATTTAATATAAAACCGATGTTTCAAGCCTTTGATGTGTATATCAATATCTAAAGGTGTCCGTCCTGCATTGAAAAATTACAAAATGTAAAATAAATTGAGAGTAAGACCCTGGGTTAGTAATAAAACCAGGAAGTGTGCAATGAAGTACAAGAAACGTGTGCTGGTTCATCGGGTCATGTCAACAAGATAAATGCTCAAGATCTACAGAATTAAACTGAAGACTTTATGCAAACTGAGGTGATCATATCTATGCTTTCAGTGTTTTGATTGGATCATTCTGTTCATCGATGCTCGTGAGTAAAACATATGACATTAAATGAAAGCAAAGGCAATCTTGTTTACTATATTATCCTCTATTATTACCATTACATCTCTACAAACATAACATATGCTCAAATGATCATCTGCATTGGTTTAGTGAGGCAATATAGGAATAAAGTGGCTCAAGTTCAAGTTCACACAGGAGTACAAGCATAGTGCGCCCCCCACTGGCAAAGACGATGATAGTCATTTCCCCAACAAATGCATACGTTCTGCGAGAGCATAATTGCTTTCAGCCGACCCGGAAGAAACGGGGGCACATTTATGTCAAATACATTTAACAGCAAAACATATATATGCCAGCAAATCAACCAAAATGGCGATGTGTATTTATTTGGCATCGAATACTTGGACGCGCGTAAAGGCGCATCGTCCACACTATCACTGAAATAATGCTGTGAATATACATGTACTGTATACACGTACGCTGATACGGCGTAAAGGTACATGTTAACACACGGAATATGTCACGTTTGGAAGGCTCAAACAGACGCACACACCGAGTAGCAACGCGCCGTGGACGAGTGGGTATGTAAACACCACTTCCTGACCCAGCCACCGAACAAAACTCTTGCAGCATGGAGAAGAATTGTGATTGTTGAACATGTATAAACACTGCGATCTGGTAACGTATCGTCTCTTAATAGTCTGTAATGCCCTTTCGTGGCCAAAAGAGACCTGCGAGACTGCGTTATACAACACTTTGAAGTTGTCACGTTGTTTTGACAGCTTTTCAATCAAACCCAACAGTTTCGAGTCTTCTTTCACGCATAAAAATGTCTCACGGGAGTCTCCCTCTGCAAAAATAACGCGGCACATGTTCACAAACAAGCAAAAACCACAACTGACTTACGCGAAAAGTCCCGTTTGCTCAAGTGCTGGGGTTTGCCTTGCTTGCGGCGAGACATGTTGGTTCAAGTGGCGGCTTCTCAGCGGAGATCACATTGGGAAATCCAGGTAGACTCCAAGTGAAAACCTCCTCATGGATGCGTCTGACGGTCCGAGAGGAGCACAACAAAGCGGCAACGGGTGAGGTGGACGCTACAGATCTCACGCACACAACACTGCCAAGGAGGAGTAGCGCGCTACGGGTTGCGTGTCGGAGATCCTCATGACTTTTTGCGCACAGAGAGAGTGGTGGTGGTGATGATGATGATGATGATGGGGCGCTCAGTGAGAGAAGACCCCCCCACCCCCCTCTTCTTCCCTCCTCCACCTCCTCCCCTCTCCAAACCCTGAGCTGCAAGTTCAAGTGTGGACGTGACGTTCCCGCGAACTTGAACGTCAGGAGATGGGCTAAAGTGAGCCTTGAAGGAAAGGTGGGCAGGGCCAAGGCGGCCAGTGGGCGGGAACACCCAACATATACACCAATGGCCGCTCATTATGGGCTACCTATTGAAATTGGGGAGGGAGCACCCTGATGACACACTAGTGGACAGAGGATGCTTGGGGGCTGGACTAAGAGGAGATAGTTTATTATGGTAGTAAAGAACACTGCTGTGGTGTAGTGGGGTATCATACATACTGTAAGACTATTATATTGACTGTTGTCATTACACAAATACACAGAGCAATTTACAGTCCAACCCCGTTGGAGATACATGCACAGCAAATGTAATAAAAATATGTATATTTATAGCGATTGTATGTATTTTTAAAGTACAGTATGCAAAGTCCAGTGTAAATCAATTCTATTCCAGTAGCTGAAAGTGTTGAATAAAATAAAACTTTCATGTAAAATGTAAGACAGTCGGCTTATTAGCATTACATACTTGATATGTACATGACATCACATGACAGTCATGTGTTGGTCATGACAGATATAGTACTAACCATTTCATATGATTGGATATCTAAGATTGTTACATGCATGTGCAGTAAATATAAGATAAAATATCTCCTCAGACTCCCTGGGAAAGTCTATTCCAGGGTGCTGGAGGGAAGGGTACGACCGTTCGTCGAATCTCAGCTACAGAAGGTGCAATGTGGTTTTCGTCCCGCTCGCTGGACACTAGACCAGCTCTACACCCTTGCAAGGGTACATGGGAGTTTGCCCAACCCAGCTTCATGTGCTTTGTGGACTTGAAAAAGGCATTTGAGGGGCTCTGAGTGGAGCTGCTGCTACTTCACATGGAGAGGAGCCAGTTGAGGTGACTCGGGCATCTAGTCCGGATGCCTCCCGGCCGGTGAGCAGGAAGTCTGGACTTTCCTTCTGAGACTGCTGGCCCCGCAACTCGGATGGATGGACGCCACAATGTTGTCCCGGTTTGCATGCATTCTCCAGTTAGCGTACAATATGGCTCGTGTCTTGTTGTGTTGTTAATACACTGCCGGAGTGCAACTGTGTTCTTAATGTATTATTTTTCCTTGTTAGCATCCTATTAGCTAGCTAAAATAAAAAGGGCCTGGAAGTAGCTATGTTACATCACCCATCTATGATGTCTTCAGCGGTTGACTCTCGAAAATGTCAACACAAAACACGTTTTTTATAGTTTTACAATTGCATAAAATAATTAGAAATGCATATAAATGATTTCATTGATGACATGACCGTTCCCAAAGACACAATGTGGCAGCAAGATCAACTACCACCACCTTCCTGTTTTCAGTCACATCAAGAATGAAGGTAAGAGTAACCTTAAATGTTCGTGTATCCCTCTCATTCATCATTTATACGTATTCATATGCATTTTGAATTGTTTCTGCATGTAAAACTGTAATTGTAAAACTATAAAAACATGTTTTGTGTTCCCATTTTTGCCTTTTTGGATTGGATTTACATGATACATTATGTACATGTACATAATAATAATACATGATAAGGTAATAAGTCCAGTCCTGTGTGTGCTTTTATGGCTCCCCCTCTGTTGTGTTTAAAAGCCGCATGGTGTGGGGGAGGAATGATCTGCTCAGTCTTTCGGTGGAGCAGGGCAGTGATAGTAATCTGCCACTGAAACTGCCCTTCTGTTGGGAGATGATGCTGTGCATTGGATGATGCTGGTTGTCCATGATGGAAAGGAGCCTCCTCTGTGTTCTTTACTCTGCCACAGATGTCAGGCAGTCCAGCTCAGTGCCAATGACAGAGCCCACCTTCCTCCTCACCAGTTCCTCAACATAAAACTAGCAGTGTAACGCTAACAGCTTATTGGATGATGCATGTGATGTTTCATTACCTCCGCCAAGCGCACCGCAAAGCGCAAGGCAGGTTATGCTTTTGCCGGGGTTTATCTGTTTCTTTGTTTGTTTGTATTCAAAATAAATGTGAAATGAATGTGGATTAAATTTTCAGGAATTGTGGGAAAAGGGTTATGGAAGAACTGATTACATTTTGGGGGTGATCCGGATCAGCGTCTGGGTCCAGGAATTTGTAAAGGATTCTTTAACATTGCGAGATAGGACCATTTTCGGCATTTGTGCATGTAACTCCACAAAAAATGGTCAGAGCACTTGGAAAAAAAATACAAGGACAAGTTTCCAACAGGTTCTACAAAACACCAAAGACTGATGCAAAAAATGGAGTATTATTATTTTGGTGTGAATCACAGTATGGGGGGAAACTATGGCGCTTGGTGGAGGTCAGCGCTCTCCGAGTGCTTCTCTAGTTGCAGTACGTAAGTGCAAATGATGAATTAAAAATAATGTTTCGTTATGTTCATAATATATCTTAAACATTGTTTATGTAAGGGTATACTGTATCATGCATATGCATTGAATATGCCAACCCACAGCGCAGAGCAAGTAAGTGGCTCATTGAAGGATATGAATGTATTTGTGGTCATGAGATACCCTGCATGCTCTTTATGCCAGACGATTGCATGTGCTGTACATATGCAGTAATTACGCAAACTCAGAATGTAAAGCAAGTGACTAATAGAAAGAGTTTTGAAGTGTTATGAAACTTCAGTAAACAAAACAATTGTTTATTCTTGTGACAGCATGGGGTAATACGCAATATCATGTACATTATGGCACAATTTGTTTAAAAAGTGAACATGGTTGTTTTCTCACCTTGATAAAGCACAGCACACGTCATTAGTTTCAACAACACAAATTACATCCGGTATATTGTGTATCAAAGCTATTTTACAATTTCAGTTTGGACAATATTTGTATTATTGCAGTTTGCAGAGGTACGGGTAGCTAAATCAGACCATAAAAATATCGGAAGCACCTTTCAGTATGACACAGAACAACTAGAGTGTTGAATTTGCAAAGTAACTTTTTACAGGATGTGAATTCCGCAGATCTAGAACATCGCCACAGAGAATATACAAAAAAAGACACAATATTAGATAAACACACACAATGTAGTCAGTGACGGAGCTACGGGGTGGCCACCCCAAGGCTGGGGGACAATTTTGACAAACAGAACATGTTCAGCCTAACCGCCGTTTCCGCTCGGACGCATGCACTGCAGCACACAACTTGCAAAATTCTTGCATGAACTGCAATCCGTATAGGTAAGTTTTCCATGATTATTTTGCTCTGTTCCGGCAAAGTTTTCTCACTATGTTGACTTTGACTTTAATTCTGAAGCGTGATTCAGCACATAAATCTGTTAAGAATGGAAGCTCTCTGTAGCAGCACGAGTGAGCATGTAAACAAAGAGTGCCGATTGGCATCCACTTCCGTGTTATGCCCTGCGCGTGAATCCAGAAACTATGCATTGAAAACATGTACTCGGCACACTGCTCAGCTATTAATTGCTCTAATAATGGCCATGGTCACCCCTGGTCACTCTCCGGCCACCCCACTGGCAATACAGCAAAAAGTAAAGAAAGAAAAATACATTTCTAATTACTGTATCAATATTCTACGGGCCCATACATTTTTCTCATACATTACTTTTTTCATCAACCATTTTAATTCATACATTTCCTGATTTTCCAAATAATATATAAACATTATACATACAATAGATTTTCATTTTTTTCATCCACAATTTTAATTAATATATCCATTTCCTGTTTGTAGTCTGATAAAACAAAACCAATAAATAAATAAATAGCTTTTTCCTCATTATCCAAACACTATATGAATATCATATAGGACAACACATTTTTACCAATTATTGTTTTCATCAAAAATGTTAACTTATAAATATATTTTATGATTTATTTTCCAAATACCATATAAATATTATATGTCCAATCCCTACAAAATACACAATTCATTTTTCACGTACAATTTTAATGAATATATACGTTTGCACGCACCTCATTTATATAAGAAATGTCACAAACAGTGACTTGTTCTGTTGTATGAACGACAACAGGTGATTAAACAGGTTAGTTAGGTTCCTGCTGCCATCTAGTGGCAGAGCATTGAATTGTCCTGCTGTCACTCCAGCATGAGGTAGCTGGCCTACAGTAGATAAATCAACAAAGATACATTATTTGTACTACAGAAATCATCATTGCCGACCAGTTGAGTGAAATGAGATCATTTGTCACGACACACCTGATGATCTCTCCCTGGCTAATGTCTTTCTTTGAGTAGTCCATTCATTCATTCAATACCAAAGACGTGTTTACGTTTTTTTAAACCTTAGCTCGCTTCCTTACGGATGTTTGCACAGGAGGCAAAAAGAGATGATGACGAAGTGCAGAAGGTTACGCATTGTAGGGAAATTTTAATGCACACATTGAAAATAGCAACTAGTTGATGGTGTTTTATTTGTAAATAAATGGTTATTTTGGTGTTTTTTTGTGTTGTTTATGCTGGTATAGTTGTTTAGATATTTGAGCTGTCACAAAAAAAAATAAAATTGTGTCAAAGTAAAAGTTCTGCTTGAAATGTAACTTTTCACAAAAAGCTGGTTTTCTCCCTTTTTTTAGTTGGGAACGGATATTTTCCTGAAACTTACCTATGTTCTTCTGCTGATTACTAAAGAATGGAAAAAGGTTTTTCCTGATGAAAGAGGGGAGTCTAATGTTTCTTTTGGTAGGTTCCATGTTTATATAGCCATAGAACACAATATTTTGTGGGCCTTGAAAGATCATCTAAAATGGCCGCTACTGAAGGGGGTGTCTTTCGAAAAATGTCTGGGATTGAATGAGTTCAAGGCAATGATTGTAGATGATGGAGATCAATACCCAATATAATACTTAATGTCAAGCCCTAATGTTTCATATGTCCATCAGTATTTGGAGTTCTGTGACGACATCCTGGTTCTGGAGAACGGGGAGGTACTGGAGTCGGGGAACCATCAGGCTCTGATGAAGGCGAATGGACGCTACGCTCAGCTCATCAGGTGGAACAGTCCAAGGTCAGATTGTGCTTCTTCATCACCTGACATGTTTACCATCACATTAATAACATACACCTACCGGACACTTCATTAGGTACACTTGCATAACCTCACGAGAAGGGCAGTTGTCCCTAAATAAGGCGAGCAAAGTGTTAGGAACTGGTGTCACAGTGATAGACTGTTGTGATAGAAAAAGCATAGTTGATGAGTTGTCACAGGTGTCTTCTTCTTGCTGACAGACTCAGACAGAAGAGGAGGAGGCTCCGCCCCAGCACGCCGCAGAGGAGATGGGGGAAGTGGAGCTGAGACATCGTTCAAACAGCGGCATCGTCAACCAAGGTCAGCAAACACCTGGGAATCCATCCGTCAATCATCTCATCCCTTGGTTGGACAGTAACAGTACAAAGTTTTACTGAAGGCCCTGACGTCTGTTTTCCTCCCAGCCTTCGACATAACAGACGAATACGAGATGGGAGTCACAACCAGCACAAAAGGTGAGTGGTTGTTTAGTTAGAAGACATCATTCTCATACGTTCACGTGTCAAGTCTTTCCATGTATCTCCACTGCAGCATCTGAGGGTGCTGACCAGCTGGTCAGCCAGGAGTCCTCCACAGAAGGTGCTGTCTCCTGGAGAACCTACCAGCGCTACTGCAAGGCAGCGGGAGGTAAGAAGCACACACACACACACACACACAAGGTAGCGCATGCCCAACATGTCCGGCGTCCATTTCTGCAGGTTACATCATCATCTTGATCACCTTGCGGAACGCGGTGGTGATGATTGGATCCATGGCCTTCGGCAACCTGTGGCACTTTTTCACACAGGGACATGTAGCTTTGGATATGTTCTCCCTTAATAATAAAAGTTTTATTTAAAAACAGCATAAAGTGTTGAGTTGTGTTGTCATTGACTGATATTTACATTAGTTTGATGATGTGAAACATTTACTGTAAGTGGGACATACATGCAAACAAATAAGAAATCAGGAGGGTGCACTCACATGTCCATTTTGAGTGTAGTTATTTATTTAAAAAATGAAAATCTTAAAATGAGATTTGTCTATTTTTCTACTCCAAACTCCGGGTTGGAAAGCAAAACATGCTAATAGAAACATCCGGAGTGAAAATATTTAAGTGTACTTGATAGCAGTGAGGATGATGAACGTATTTTGAAGTAAAACAATAATGTGTTTGTCATTTATTTCCAAAAGAAGGAACATTGATGAGTTTTTTTTATTGGAAAAATAAATAATGGTGAAAGTGCTTGTGCTGTGCGGATTGATACTGAAATATCGATACTTCTGATACCAAGTCTCCATGCTCTAAAATTGATTTTCCGATCAAAATATGGATACTTTTGATACTTGAGTCGTTTGAGGTAGTGTTTGTCTGTTGATACTTTTGATACTTGAGTCGTTTGAGGTAGTGTTTGTCTGTTGAAAGGATGACCGATCGTAAACACTAGCCACATGTGAAATGTGAATAAAGTTTTTAGCATTTATTTGAAAGGTTTTGTTATTTGACTCATTCCCTTTTTTATTGTTTAAAATACCATTTTCACATATTTTACATGATTTTTGTCCTCCTGTTTTTGTCTATGCTGGACATCTACCTCAGTATACTGAGGACCGGGGACCGGGATGTCTGGGCTTCCCTGCCGAGACTGCTGCTTCCGCGACCCGGACCCGCATAAGCGGAAGAAAACTGATGGATGAACACAAATAGTCAATAATGATACTTCATATGTGTAATATATTGGAGGTTATTTTATTAGTGGCTCTTATTCAAATTCTTTGTTAGCGTACGGATGCTTCTATCGTCTTTATTCAACAATATTAAGTATGTAAAAACGTACGCAATGCACGTAGCGCAGACGTAAAGGTCATGTGCGTTTATGTGGAGCGGATATAAATAGAATAAAAGACATCACAAGCAGTGATATTTGAATGTAAACCACCCAAAGATCTACGTCCCACTGTAAATATAGAACATATATTTACTACATTTATGTACGTTGTACATGTATATCGGGGGCACCCACTTTTTCAGAAGGGCGTGTCATGCTTGGACGGGTATTGTAGATTATACTTTCCCAACATGCGACTGAGGAAAAACAGGCCGACAGGATGGAGACGCATTCTGCTCATGCGTAGAACTGATCGCGTACAGATTTCGTAATGACGAGGCCAGGCACTAGGACCCAGAGGGAATGGCCGCTCAAGCTGAAGCCTGTTTCCCTTTTAGATCTCTCACAAGCTCATCGATTGGCTGTTCTGGGTTTATTTTTTTGCTGACGTGTGATTGGCCGTCCCCGCTGTCACTCCAAGAGCGCGTGGACCTGCTCACCAGTGTTTTGCCAGTTGGCCAGGAGTCGGTGTTCATCTATCTGTAAGTTGGCAACATGCCGGCCCTCTCTTTTTAATACCAGAACTTTAATTTATGTTAACGTCTTCTACTGATTCTTTGACTGATTCATTGCTTTTATGAAGCACTTGGCTCTCATCAAAGGACGCTATGTTGCACATGTCCAAGCTTCCAAGTCACATGGTGCAGTCCTTCCACTGTAGAAGCAACACAGACGCGTGCTTCACATGAGTGAAGCCTCGTGTCCTCCAGCCTGTGTGCCACAGAGAGGCCAGGAACAGGAACACATGTCAATTTACCCTGGCGACAAAACTATCAACTTCGTTTTTTTCTACCTCGTGGCAGGCGTAGGTGGCGTCAAACTGAACGACATACGGTACTTGCTCACGGTGCAACGAAACGCAAACACGACACATTCACAGCAAGTTAACGCGTCACGTAAATCAGCTACTTGATAAACAACAACTAAGCTTATTTCCAGCCATTTCCATTACCTTCCAGTAATGCAACTAAGTAAATAAGTAACTAAGTAAATATTGTGTTTGTTTGACATGGCATGATACATAAAAGATGAGAGTGTTTGTAGATTACAGCATGTAGAGCTGCACAGTATGTCTCATCTAACATTGTAACATCGTATTGTGTTTGTTCATTTTTCAGATCCCCAGCGACCCCCCCAACGCATGAAGGATTTGTTCTGTCTTATGTCTTTAGTCAAGGTTGCGGGATATAAAGGCTGTTATTAAGGCCACGTGTGATTGGACGTGCATCATCGGGGCAGGTTGGCACAGCATCTACACTTGGATTGGCTTGGAATGGGCCGGCCTGGACACCAGCTGGTCTGTGGACCCAAAAAGGTTGGGGGGTCACTGTTTTAAACCACTATTGCTATTCTTATACAGTATATATATCTTTTTGGTAAAAACTAAATGTAATTTACTCCTTTCATCCACACTCACATTGTATGTGTGTTTTGAAATGGGTATTTATTCTAGCATAGCGTCATCCCTTGACACTTCTCGTTTCTCTCTCATCAAGGCTTTTCAAAAATACATAAATTACTAAATCGTGCTGTTCTGAGGTTGATCACGGCCTATTATTAGACAAAAACCGTAGCGTAGTGGTGTTATTTCATGTCTAGAGGGCTCTAATGATGTTTAAAAAGTGTATTTAGAAGGTTGTAATCAGGTTTTCTATGTCTTATATGTCTTATTTTCTCGTATTATGTCTACTATATTGGGTAACAGGAGTGTAAAGGTGACTGTATGGGTGTTATTTCATGTCTAGAGGGCTCTAATGATGTTTAAAGGTTTGGTTTAGTTTATTTGAACATGAAGGTTACAATGGAATACATCTCGTGAATCATTTTTTGACAGTTCCACATGTCCAAAAGGAGTAGGAAGAAGCAAAGCTTATTTAATCCTACCCCCCATCCATTCTACATCTAGTACAGTACATGTTGTTCACTTCCTGGATTCCATGTCATGTTTTCAGTGATAGTCAGGATAATACATAATAGATAACGGTGAGATAGCCCTCCCTCCAAAAAAAGAAAGAACATTAATAATAATAATAATAATAATAATGACAATACTAAATAAATAAATAAAAAAGAACAAAGCTTTTTCTTTTTTTTTTTTAAACACAACAAAGAAAATTATATATATATAAAAAAATAATAATAATAATAAATAAAAAATAAAAATAAAATAAAATAAAATAAAAAAAAATAAAATAACAAACCTGACAGAACAATCAGGACTCTTCTGCCTTGTATTTAGCAATGTGTATTTAGAAGGTGGTAAACAGGTTTTCTGTGTTTTATTTTCTCTTATTATGTCTACTATATTGGGTAACAGGAGTGTAAAGGTGACTTTAGGGGTGTTATTTCATGTCTAGAGGGCTCTAATGGTGTTTAAAGGTGTATTTAGAAGGTGGTCAACAGGTTTTCTATGTTTCATTTTCTCTTATTATGTCTACTATACAGGGGAATAGGAGTGTAAAGGTGACTGTAGGGGTGTTATTTCATGTCTAGAGGGCTCTAATGGTGTTTAAAGGTGTATATAGAAGGTGGTCAACAGGTTTTCTATGTTTCATTTTCTCTTATTATGTCTATTATATAGGGGAATAGGAGTGTAAAGATGACTGTAGGGGTGTTATTTCATGTCTAGAGGGCTCTAATGATTTTTAAAAGTATATTTAGAAGGCAGGGGTGTATTTAGCCATTTGGGGGCCCAATGCTTGGTTACGAAAGGTGAGTACGTCATTGAGACCATTTTCCTCCGAGATGTGTGTCAGGCTAGTTAGATGGCGTGTTCGTTTCATTTCATGTTATTGTTTCTCATCTACTAACAAGTGTCAATATGAGAACGTTGTCATAATTCCTAAAGTCCTTCAAATAGGATGATTGTTTCCTAACAAGGGAATCATCTCAATGCTTTCACTGTCATTAAATAGAAGCAACATTTCATACAGTTGCGCATCTTTGATTAAGTGTCCCTCTCAGCTTCATCCCTCTTGGCTGTCTAACTTCAGTAGTTTTGATCAAATCTGTTGTCCTCTCGCCTTTGCTCTCTTAAGGCTAACTCTGCATCAGCTTTCTCTTTTGCTCACGTTTTCCGGACCACTTGGTCCCCTGAGTCCAGTTGTGGTGTGATCTGGGTGATGAAGAACTTGGTTCCAGGTAGTCGCTGGGGTTTCACAACAATTTGCCTTCAAAGGAGTCAAACATTTGCATTCTGTATTTGTCTCCCTGCGCACCGTCACCCGTCCACTCTTGTGTACGTGATGACGACGCTTGCATCTTCATCTGCGACTGAGTGCGGCGGCCAGCGGAAGAAAATACGAGCGTCTTCATCAGAGCTAAAGGATACGGCGGGAGACAAATATAACGCCAAGCTGGTTGTGAGGTTTGATTTTTTCCAGGAGGCATTTTTTGTGATTGAAATGTTTGACTCCTTTTGAAGGCGTATTGCTGGGAGAACTGGACCAAGTGGGGGTTAAGTAGCTGTTAATGTACTACACTGCTGATGGGGGGGGGTTGTCATACAACTTCGTGTCAAACAATACAAACTGTCCCTTTAAGACTAACAAGGTATGATGTACTTGAAATGGGAGCGAAAAAATCAATAATTGTTTTTTATGAGACGTTTTGGGGGCAATTGCCTGTTTTACCTCATGCTAAGTCGCCCCCTGTTAGAAGTAAGCAAAACTCCATTTGTGAAAAATGATTTCTACTTCCTGGAAATTCACTTGCAATATTCTATTTTGGAGAGCAGACAGGAAGTCCGTGTGTTTGGCGGTGAGTGAAGAGAAATAACTTACTTTTGACTTGGACGGTGCATACAGCATAGATCGTGTATTTTGTCATTTGGGAGGTGTAACCTCCGTGACGTCATGTTTGGGCTCCCCCAATGAGGAGTGAGCCCGAGTCCGAATCCACACCTGTTCAACCCCAGCGCTTCATACCGCACGAGCGTCAGCAGCGATTGGAACCTCCCGGCGAGATTTGTCTGCTTGTCTGCCGTGTGCAGGTGTGAACCTGTGTGATGCTCGGATGCGTGCATCCCTCCTCTCAGCAAATGTCACTGACTTGTGTCGTCTGTCCCCGTGTGGTGTTGGAGGTATGGTATGGTAACTGACAGTTGATCCACAGCAGGTGTGATCTTCTTAGAGTCGTATGGTTTCCGAGCAGCGCTGCGTAGGAGACGGGTCCTGTCAGCGCTTTTCTCAGTGGATGGTGTCTCCGGACACAAAGTTGCTCTCTTTGGAATGCTTTTTTCAAAGGTTCCTTTGTTTTGTTTTGTCGCCCTTGAGATTTGGTTATCGGCCTCCCAAATGACACCTCATCTCCAGCAGCACACGTCCAACCAGCAGCTCCAAAGGCTCAAAGAATGTTTGCTTAAGATCTTTCGTGTTTTTACAAGCGTTCAATTAGGACACCACGCTTCTATTTACTGACACATGGCCGCAAAACAACATATTGCAGGGGTGTCCAAACTGTTTCTTGTTTTTATTGGCCCGCAGCACATTCTAAAAATATAATTTAACAAGGAAACCAAAAACAAAAAAGCAAAAATCTGCAGTAATAAAGTCAAATTATTCAGACAAAAATCTAATCTAATCTAACAAGAAAAACGTTGGAATTTTATGACAATAACACAATATTAAGAGAAAAAAATTGTTTAATTTTAGTAGCATAAAGTGGAAATATAAAAAAAACACACATTTTGGAAAATGAAAAAACAACAGCAGAAATGTAAAAAAAAAACTATTTTACAAGAAAGTCCAAATATGAAGAGAAAAAAGTTGCATTTTAACCAGAAAAAGTCCTCATTTTATGAGAATAACGTAATATTATGAGGAAAAATAAAGTCATTTTAGGAGCATTGATGAAAAAATCTGTTTTTTTGTAAAACGTCATAATATTATGAGAGACAAACAAAACTAAATAGTGTTGTCATTTTTGGAAAAAAATTTGGGGGTACATTTTTAATATTATGGGAATAAAGTCCAAATATTATAGAAAATAATAATATACAAATAATAATTCAATAATAATAAATACATTTAAAAATATAATTATTATTATTTTTAAAAAATGACCAGAAGACAGTTGAAATAGTTGGAAAATGAAAAAAAACAACAAATGGAAAAAAACAGCAATAATTTTCTGAGAATAAAGTCAAAATATCAAGAGAAAGAAGTTACATCTTTAGAAGAATGAACTCGGAACGTTATGAGGAAAAATAATGTCATTTTAGTCGCATAGAGTTGAAATATTAATGAAAAAATATATTTTTTCAAAAGTCATAATATTATGCGAAACAATAAAGCACATAAAAAGTTGTCATTTTTGGAAAATTACGTTAGGGTAAAAGTTAAAATACTATGGGAATAAAGTCCAAATATTATTGAAATGAATAAATCATAATAAAAATGATAAGTAAATAAATAAATAGTCCAAAAAAAATTCAAGACGGAAGTTGAAATAGTTGGAAAATTACAAAAAAAAAAAAAAAAAAAAACAGGAATGGATAAAACAGCTGTAATTTTATGGCAATAAAGTCAAAATATTAAGAGAAAAAAAGTCTTATTGTAACGAGAAAAAGGCTGCAATTTGAAGAGAATATACTGGTGATATTATGAGCAAAATAAAGTCATTTTATTTGAAGTAATGACTCCTAACCTCGACGATTGACTGACACGTGACACGCTGCCGCTGAGTGGACTTTATGCAGATTAAAACATTCACCAGGAGAGGGCGCCCGACACTAACTAGTCTGTCAAGTGTGCTGTAGGCCAGGGGGGTGTCCTCACCCTCTCCATCCAGGGCCACATGGGTTGGGGTTGGGGTTAGGGTTAGAAATGATAACTTTTTCTCTTTAGATGGCATAAACAACGTTGTTAATAATGAGTGAAATATACAGTACAGGATATACAGTAGATATACAGTATGTAGTGTAGATGTGTGTGTGTTTTATCTTGGAGAGTAACGTGTTTGGTGGCCTTGGTCGCACATGTAGCGCTTTGATACGAAAGCCAGGTGTCTTGAGTCTGTGCCAACAAAGCAGGTAAGTTGAAAGCGCGACCTACGTGTCCCATTTACAAAAGGGGGCCAAAGTGAGTGGTCACGCATGGTGGAATAGTCCTAAATGTGGTCATGTCTCTGTGGTGGATCTCAGGTTGCGACCCCTCCAGAGAAGGAGACGTCTGTGGTCGAAGAGCCGCCACCACCTGATGCCAACATTGGTTCCTCTGCCCATTCTGCTGCCGAAACCCAGGACCCAAGTGGACCACCGAAGGTGAAGCTCCATCTCTCCACTCTTCTCTATGACTTCTTACTGTCTTTCTTTCTCTTTTGAGTTGTTGTAGATTGTAACTACAGTTAGGTGATTGCTAATGTCACTGACCGCTCTTGGTTCTGTTCTCAAGTATTTTTGATGCTATCAAAGCTGCTCACCTCTCCAATCTGTGGACCCTGGTTGGAGACCCGCGCAGGGTGCAAAGGCGGACCACGCAGGTTACACGTACTGTACATGCACAGTACATACTTCTGCTATTGAAGCGAATGACTTGCAGTCTTTTGCCACGTTCAATGTTCCTGTTTCATTGCGGTATTGTATTGTGTGTGTATATACATACGTATGTACATGTTTATGTACAGTATATACAGTGTTTCCTCGCTCTATCATGGTTCACCTTTCTCTGTTTCGCCTATTTTTTTTAGTGCTTCTTTTTGTATTTATTGTATGAAAGCTGTTACAGGTCGAGCCTGGCCCTTTAAGAATAATTGCATTGTGGGAAGTTGAGTGTCTATCTCTTCCCACTCTCGCCTGTCTGCACCGCCCATTGTTTTCTGCGTCCTGATTGGTTGTAGATCATTGTCAATCAATCTCCTTGGTGCCGTCCCACCATGTCTCCTGTGTCATTGCTAGCTTGCTTGCTAGCTTGCTTGCTAGCTTGTAAATGAATCTTCGGTTTGTCTGCAATATGTTTTAACAAGGATACAAAAACGCTACAGTACAGCGGAACAGCGCCAGGACAAAAAGTGAAATACCCGTGAGTGACTCGATCATTACTGTGTCCAGCCTGTAGGTTGATCATTCAAATACAAAGAAGTTTTGAACTTTTTTGAGAGTGTTTATAGAAGAGAGAAATGTGCAAAAATGCCTGTCGGAGAAAAGTGTATCAAGTGTATGGTGCGGGGGTTTACAGCCTTAAAACATGTATAATCGCTTATTGGGTGCTATTTTGGAAACCTATGCCGTGCGATAAACGCCTGCTCAGTGAGAACACCAAATGCAGAAGAATACGTGCGTTCATCGTACTAGTATGTCAAAAAAAGTTGCTAGATTTGTCGCTAGTCGCCTTTGAGAAAATATGTCATCAAGGGGGTTTGGAATGTCGCCAGATTTAGCCACAAAATCGGCAAGTTGGCAACACTGACCCAGAGTAGACAATAGCCGGCTAAATATAGAGTCACGACAGTCCTTATTGGCTAAGGCAGAACCCGCCCATTGTGTCCTGCGTCCTGACTGGCTGTAGACCATTGTCAATCAATCTCTTTCCTGCCGTGTGCTGTTGTGGTCAATAGTCACCAGCAAACTAGCTAACCGAGTGGGCTGCTTGCTAACCACCAATAAACAATAGAAAAAGAAGAAGAAGCTAACTGGCTTTCGGGTGCCATTAACCATTTTAACAAGGATACAAAAACGCTACAGTACAGCGGAACGGCGCCAGGACGGTGAGGCACGGTCAGAGGAGTCAAATGCACGTGAGTCACTGAATAATTTCTAGTTTCCAACCTCTTAGGTTGATCATTAAAATTCAAAGGAAATGGGAACTCTGAGCGTATTTAAACAAGAGAGAAATGCGCGAAAATGTTAATGCCTGTCTGAGAAAAGTGTATGGTTACAGCCTAAAACCGAAAACAGTTTTATTGTCATATGCACAGTAAAACAGGTAGTTATACTATGCAATGAAATTCTTATTCTGTTCATTCTCCCTAAAAAAAAAAAGAAAGAAAACACAAGAAAATGAATAAGAACAGAAGAAACATCAATATAGAATAACTGGAAACAAATATACTTGGCTACTTTGTGGATTTCACTTATTGCAGGCTATTTTGAGAACCTATCCCCCGCGATAAACGAGGGAACACTGCATATACATGTCACCCGCCTGCTTCACACTGGCCGCACCGGGGCTCGAACACAGGACCTTCATAACGGGAGATGAGAGCGCTGACCGCTTGGCCAAAAGCCCGGACCGGCGACCGAGTGTTCAGCGCAACAATAATTATTGAATTAAGGATATCTGCTGTTTATGTTGCTGCATGTGCATGCTTATCATCCTTATCGGAGTTTCCAGTGTCAGTGAAAATGTGAACCGTTTCATTTGTTTTTTTCTTCTCTTTTTAGAAAGTTTGGTGGAAAGACTGGTGGTCAAATTACCCAATCAGCATCTGGTTCATCGTGGTCCATGAGTTCTGTGAAGCTTTCTCCTTGGATGGCATCAAAGGTACTGAAACAACATTCTACGTGGCGGGCTTAGCAAAGACTCTGAGCACGTAAACCCTGAGATGAGGGAAAGTATTTGTCCGAACGTTAGCGGTTTTCCTCACACTCCGTAGCTAACCTGAGTAAATGATTCAGCCAAGGATGGAATGTGAGGTGCTTACCTGTAGAGGTAGGGGGCAGGGGTCAGCCCCTGTATGGCGAGAGGCGCAGGAGAGCCATGAGAACATCATGGAGGCTGCAGAGAAAGCCTTCAGGTGCAAGCTGCGGCCCGCAAAACAAAACAACAGAGAAAGGAGCAATAATTTTACGAGAATGAAGACAAAATATATAAAAAATCAAGTCACAATGTAATTAGCATGAAGTTGATACATTTAAGACTGAAATGAGTCGTGATATCATGAGGAACAAAGAGCGCTTGGTCATGTTGAGTGTGTTGACAGCGGTGTTGACGCTCTACTTCCTGACGTACCTTCACTGGGGCCAGGACCTGTCCACGGCCGCCTACCACGCCTTCAGCAGCCTCTGCTACTTCATGCCCATCGTGGGAGCGCTCGTCGCCGACTCCTGGCTCGGGAACTACAAGCAAGTCCTCACGTTTCACCACTCAGAAGCATGTGGAAGCAGCTGAGTATGAGCAACGTGTGTTCTGTCCCACAGGACCATCTTCTACATGTGCATCGTCTATATCGTCGGTCATGCGGCCATGTTGTTGAGCGCCATCCCTCCCTTGGGCGGCAGCATACACATGTACGTTGCCAACATGCTCACGTTTACTGCTGCCTTCTCAGCAGCGATGTTGACTTGATGGTGTGTCTGCCAGAGCCTCGTCCCTGCTGGGTTTGACCCTCATCGCCTGCGGAACCGGCTGCACTGACGCCTGCACGTCCGCTTTTGGAGGAGACCAGTTCCAAGCGGAGCATGTAAGTCACCACGTGACATCGTAGTGTGATATCATCGCGTCAGGTGACCATCAAGTTAACACAGCAGACACCAGTGGAGCTTGAACATTTGAACATTCATACAAAGTCATCAGAAGGACTCATCATCTTTAATTGATGGACTTTAAAGTGCTTTATTTTGTTAAATGAACTCAATGTTGCCATCTTATGTGCACAGAAACTGAATATTAAAATAAAAGTGGCAGCAAATAAAAGTGTCAATTCAGCTGTAGTCTTAGGCTGAATCCCAATTCTGCCCCTTAGGCCTTCCCCTTCGTCTTCCCCCTTCCCCTACCCCTTAACCGAGGGCCAGGGGGAAGCAGCCACTGAGAAATGGGACACCACTTGATACTCATTCAACAATTGTATAAATCTTATCAAGAGTCGTTCCGAGGTTTAAAAACCTCCCTGTTTTGGCCTTGCTCTCCTCCTGGCATTGATGTCCTCCTTCAGATTGTTTTGTAAGAAAGTACAGAATGTACGGTGAAAAAAACAAATTACAATTACATCACCCGGAAGGGGATTGTGCCCCTGTTATACCCTCATTCAAATATTTGACGGACTCCTGTAGTACATTTGTTCCTGCCGTCTGTTAAGTACCATTTAACATCACGCCAACATCTGCATGTGATGTACAGTACTAAAAGCTTGGATTTTCACTTTAAATGTGTTATATATGTTTAAGCATTTGATTCCGGCGTATCCAGAAATACATTGAGAGGAGCAGGTTACAGGTTTACAGCGTAATTGTTGCACATAGTTGCCCCCCAAGTATTGATTTATTTGTATGATGTGTAACAAATGACTGTTTACGCCTGTGGATCATAATACATATTTACGTTATAATACCTACAGTATGTGTCAAGTTATTATCTGTTCAGTTTATGAGCAGCGGCTGGCGAGCTCTTAACTGCATTACAAATGAAACAAAGGACCACCAACCAACCAACAACACATTTAAAGCGAAGAAATGCAAGATTGTATACACTGTCTACTTTGGGTGCTTTGTAGTTACTAATAAAGCTGACAAAAAGTATCACTTTATTAACATGCTTTCCTTGGCTGTCAGGCTCTACAACACCTGCACCAGCTGAACCATGTTGTAGTCTTTACTTGCGTATCTTGCTTGCTGCTGTAACAAGGGAATTTCCCCGCTGTGGGATAAATAAAGAAATACTATGCCTGCTGTTAACTAGCGGCTCGTACACAAATTTTAGCTTGCAGTTCCAAGCAAAAAAGTCAGCCCAGAGACGGCTAGCTTCTAAAAAAAAACAACACTCGTTAGTTGGGACACTCGTGGTTTGCACTGTATAAATGACAATAAAAAATACCGGCAGTGCTTCAGTTCCTTCCCGCTTCTCTCTGGCATGTCGTAGTCGGAGACAATTCCAGTGACAGCGACAGTCCACACAAATAACCTTGGTCTTGTTGCAAGAGCCATCTGCCAGGGCTCTGAAGCAGAACTTAACCAAACAAAATACCCCTTTCTTTCTCCTCTTTTGCTCAATATTTGCTCCTGCTTGTAGCCCCACGGTGACCGCTACTTCCTCAAACTACGGCGTCGGGTCAAACAAGACGTGTGCACGTTGATCGTGTGTCAAAAACAATATTGCTGTGAAAGGGAATAACTTGGCGTTACATTTGAGAGCCCTAGCTCCAACGTTTTCACTTCCTATAACTCTGGCATTTGGTACATTCCCTTTTTGGCTGGTGTAATTGTAATTTGTTTTGCTTTTTCTTAATGTGTTTTGCACTTCTCGGCCACCGCAAGAATGACATTTGTTGCATTCCGACTTTTAACTGTAAATACAATAATAATAGTCATAGTGTGCTGACAACAAACAGAGTAAAATACATGGGACAACATTAGGTTCCAAAAGTTGAATCAACTTGGATAATGTGGTGTGCTGTCCACGTATGGCCATGTTTTATTCACTTATTTGGGATGGTAAAACAAGAAAAGGGTCTTTTAAGGTGCTTTGCAGGACGTGCACCTCAGACATCTCATTCTCGTTGTGTCAGGGTGCCAAAATGTGGTAAGGTTCACTTCTTCTTTTGGTACCTCAGTGTAAACTTAGGTGTTTCCTGTTTGCAGGTGAGCAAGAGGGAGAAGTTCTTCTCTATCTACTTCTCGCTCAGAGGCGCCGGCAGCTTCTTGGCCATCATCATCGTGCCCATCCTCAGAGGTCAGGTCCTCACCTTCTCTCTGACCTTCGCTTGAGTGGTATCACGGGCGCTGAAGGTGTTTCCTCCCCCGCAGACAAGGTGCAGTGTTTTGGTGACGACTGCTTCGCTGCGGCCTTTGTTGTCCCCGCTGCTTTCATGATCGTGGCTTTCGGTGAGCGCCTTTACGAAACTGTATTTTTTATACCAATATACTATTGAGATGGAAGGAAAAGTAAGAGCATATTTCTGTCCACGCTTGAAGCACATTTAGTCCTTTGGTGGGCTTGAAACGCTGGGGAAATGGCGACGCTTTTAAGTGCCAGCAAGCCTCTCCGCATCAGCATGTTGTTGTTGTTGTTGTCCAGTTGTGTTTGCAGCGGGCAGAAGCCACTACAGGCGAGAACCTCCTCAGGGGAACATCCTGAAGGAAGTCTGCAAATGCATCGGGGTGAGTCAATAACCACTTGTTCCCACCTGATCGTGACGAAGCCTCCTGATTTTGCTTTCTGCCTACAGTTCGCCGTCACGAATCGCTGGAGGCGGTCCAAGCATGAGTCCAGCAGGAAGCACTGGCTGGACTGGGCTGAGGACAAGTACTCAGTAAGAGTTTATAACATGAAGTAGGACCGAGCTCACGCGGATATTTTGTGTAAGTGGTTTTGTTTTTGCGTCAACAGAAGCGTCTGATCTTGGAGATCAAAATGGTTTTCAGTGTTTTGGTGCTCTTCATCCCTCTGCCCATGTTCTGGGCTCTGTTCGATCAGCAGGTGCCAGAACTCGACCCACTTAAACTGCTGTGGAGTGGGCGGGGCCAAAGCTAACAGTGCGTTGTTTGATTCCAGGGTTCCCGCTGGACGCTGCAGGCCACCAAGATGAACATGAGCATTGTGAGTCCGTCAGTGGAACTTTTACCACAACTTTTACTTTATCAAGTGCTCAGCAACTTCCTGGTACATTCATCAAGTTCAAGTTTATACGCTTGCTGACTTTTTTGTGTGTGTGTCGTCACAGGGGGCCTTGTCTGTCACACCCGATCAAATGCAGGCAAGTGCCAACACACTGACTCACTCTCACCTCCTCTGGAGGAAAGTGGTACTACAGGACGAGCTGCAGGCTTGAGCAGTCAAAGTTTACTTTCACTGAAAATTCGTTAAGATTAGTGATGTGTCGTTTTTGAACGAATCGACTCTAAGAGCCGGCTCTTTGAAATGAACGACAGGAACCGGTTTGTGTTTTTGATGTGTGGCAGCGTCTCTGTGTCCACACTGAGCAGGGGGAGGGGCGGGGTTAAACACACGCTGTGGAGCTTTTAGTGGCGATTCGTTTGTGAGAAATTTGCAAGAAGAGATTTGACCTAATTTGTCTCTTGAGATGGGTCTTTGTTTTTATAATATGACATTAGAATACATTTTTGTAGCTGTTCGGCGAGGTTTAAATAAATCAATTTCAACAATAAACATTCCATATTGTGTATTTTTGTCAGTAATTTATTTTACACTACAGCGTTCCCTTGTTTATCGCGGGGGATAGGTTCCCAAAATAGCCCGCAATAAGTGAAATCCACAAAGTAGCCAACTTCATGATTCTATATGTTTCAAGGCTGTAAACCCCCCCCACCATACACTTTATACACTTTTCCCAGACAGGCGATAACATTTCTCACATTTCTCTCTCGTTAAACACTCCAAAAAGTTCAAACCTTCATTTGAATTTTAATAATCAACCTTAACGATCAACACAAGAAATTATGAAGTCGCTCCTGTGACCGTGCCTTTTCATCCTGGCACTACCGAAGATTCATTTACAAGTTAGCAAGCAAGCAAGCTAGCGATGACACAGGAGACATGGCAGGACAGCACCAAGGTGATTGATTGACAACGACCTGCAGCCAATCAGCAGAAAACAATGAGCGGTGCAGACAAACGAGAGAGGAAAGAGATAGACATTCAACTTCCAAGAATACGATCCTTCTTAAAGGGCCAGGCTCGGCCTGTAACAGCGTTCCTACGCTGTAATAAAAAAAAAAAGAAGCGCTAAAAAAATTCACGAAAGGTGAATGGAGCGATGGAGCGAGGGAACACTGTACACATAATTTGGTAATTCATTCATTCAAGACAACAAAACAATCTGAGGAGTCACTTGGGAGCCAAAAGAGCCGTCTCTTTTTAGTGAGCCAAGCCAAAAGAAACAGCTCTCAACAAAGAGGAGAAATTTCCACCACTAGTAGAGATACGCCCAAGCAGCTCATCGCTGTTAGCATTTTACTGCCAGTAAAGCAGAATTCATCTCTTGATTTGCGTGTAATTGTTTTCTTTTTCCACAGCTGCTGAATCCTCTACTGAATGTCTTCTTAGTGCCCATCTTTGGCTTCGTCATCTATCCGCTGGTTGACCTCTGCGGCATCAAAACGTCGTCAGTTCTTTTCATCTACATCTGGCTTTCTTCCCACACCGCGTCACCGAGCAACGCAATCACTTCATTAACCATGACGGCCATGTGTTCTCTGTTTTTTCAGGCCGCTGAGGAAAATGGCCGTCGGGATGGTTTTTGCAGTGCTAGCTTTTGGTGTCGCAGCCCTGGTGGAGGTCAGCCTTATGGTATGCAGTTATTTGATATACAACACACTGGTGTGAAAAAGTGTGTGCCCCCTTCCTGATTGCTTATTTGTTTGCATGTTTGTCACACTGAAATGTTTCACATCACCAAACGAATGTAAATATTAGTCAATGACAACACAACTCAACAAGTCTTCCAGTCCTCAAGAGCATCACACTACCACCACCACATTTTACTGTTGCTATGATTCTTTTTCTGAAATGCCAGATGTAATGGGACACACACCTTCCAAAAAGTTCAACTTTTGAGTATTTTCCCAAAGGTCTTGGGGATCATCAAGATGTTTTCTGGCTAAATTGAGACGAGCCTTAATGTTCTTGTTCAGCAGTGGTTTTGTTTTTTGCCCAGTGTCTTTCTTATGGTGGAGTCATGAACACTGACCTTAACTGAAGCAAGTGAGGCCTGTTGAGTTCTTTGGATGTTGTTGTGGGGTCTTTTGTGACCTCTCAGATGAGTCGTGGCTGCGCTCTTGGGGTCATTTTTGTCGTTTGGCCCCTCCTGGGAAGGGAAGGTTCACCACTGTTCCGTGTTTTGGCCATTTGTGGATAATGGCTCTCACTGTGGTTGGCTGGAGTCCCAAAGCTTTAGAAATGGCTTTATAACCTTTTCCACACTGATAGATCTCAATTCATCTCAGTTATGTTATGTTTTAACATTAATGTTCCACTTGGCAACATTTTGTACGTGAGAGGTACAGTAAAAGAAGATGAATACTTATGTATGGCGTATTTTATCAAAAGAGAAAGTCCACACAACAGCACCTGTTGAAGTTGTCGTTGGTCTTTGTGTTGTAGAAAACGATGGTGGAGCCAGCACCGGCTGGGAAGAGTCTCCTGCAGGTCTTCAACCTCAGACAGGGGGACGTCCGTCTTGGCTTTCCTAACGGAGACCCTTTTCCTGATCCGATCCCTTACCTCCAGGTAGGAAAGGAAATGCTGCTTTTGAAGCTACTGAATGAAGACCACGATGAAGTATTTGTGTGTTGGTGTCAGGACCCTCCTCAGTACGTGACCCTGCCACTGGGGGCGCCCAGCAGCAACATCAGCATCGACATCAGCTTCAACGGAGCCTCTTCTGCGTGCGACGTCACGTTTGCCCAGCAGGAGGCGTACAGTCTCATCCTGCACCCGTTGGCCAATGGAGTACAGTGCTCACTGGTGAGGGACTACACAAAACCACGTGAAGGTTCCCGCAATCACCACGTTTGTACTTCCTCAGGTGCACGATGACATCAGGAAGGATGACGAAGGCGCTCCTCTTCTCAGGTACAGATGAAGATATTCATACTTGTTGATTCTGGTGTTGTCTTTATGCTAAACCAGGGGTGTCAAAGGGCAGCCCAAGCCGGGTTTTTGTTTCTTATTTATTGACCTGCGGAACATTCTTTTTCAAACAGTTCAAATATTTTAAAAAAATGATGAGAAACAAAACAAAATCAAGTTGTCATGTTTGTCAGATTAGGTTAGGGAACAAGTTCTAATCTGATAGGAATCAAGTCCTAATATTACAAAAGCACAATTTACAAGAAAGTTTAAATCATTGAAAAATAAAAAAACAGCAGAAATGGAAAAAAAAAACAGCTGTCATTTTGGGAGAATAAAGTCAAAATAGAGTGAAAAGTCATAATCTAACAAGAAAAACAGTGGCAATTTTACAGGAATAAACTTGTCAAATGAATAAAAATGATGTCATATGAGGAACACAGAGTTGAAATATTCAAGGAAAACAACGTGGTAATAATGGTACAAGTGGTAATACAATGTTCCCTCGCTCTCCCGCTGTTCACCTTTTGCTGACTCACTGTTACGCTGATTTTTTTTGGTGCAAATTTAGTGCTTTTTTTTCTTGCAGTGTGTGCGCTGTTACAGGCTGAGCCTGGCCCTTTAAGAAGAATTGCATTGTGGGAAGTTGAGTGTTGTAGTTCTGTGCTGTAGCGAAGCGGCAGTGTCTCGCCCTTCTCTCTCTTCTGTCTGCACCGCCCATTGTCTCCTGCTTCCTGATTGGCTGTAGACCACTATCAATCAGCCTCCTCTGTGCCATCTCCTGTTGTGGTCATGGCTGCCAAACTAGCTAACTGTGTGAGCTGCGTGCTAACTGCCAATACTGTAAGCAATAGAAGAACAGAAGAAGCTAACCATGTGAAGAAAATAGGACAGGAGAAATATGTCCAATAAGGATACAAAAACGTTACAGCCAGGACAAAAAAGCACGGTCAGAGGAGTGAAATACATGTGTGTCAATTAGTATTTGATTGTGTCCAACCTTGTAGGTCCATCATTACAACTGAAACGAACTATGCACTTTTTGTGTGTTTAAACAGGACAAAAAAGTGTATGACAAGACAGAAATGTGAGAAAATGTTCATGCCTGTCTGGGAAAAGTGTATAAAGTGTACGGTGGGAGCTTTTACAGCCTTAAAACATACATAATCATTGGAAGCTCATCAAGTTGGTGCATTTCACTTATTGCGGGCTATTTTGGGAACCTATCCCCCACTATAAACGAGGGAACACTGTGTTATAAGGAATTCGTTCAAATAGTATCAGAAGAAAATGTGTCTGTGCTCAACTAAGCTGGGGCTGACTGACCTTTGTGACCCTCCAGATTCGTCAACACGCTGCCGGAGGCGGTGAGCGTCACAGTGGGACACGAGATGTACAACGTGCTCCCCGATTACAGCGTCTCCACCCAGAAGGCGGTCGCGTGGGGAGAGTGAGTTGGCGTGACATCACTTCCTGCCTCCCTTTTTGCACAGATTGTCTATTTTTACTTCTAAGAATGCACGTCTTCATCAATCAATGAATGAATGAATGAATGAGAGGTTGGACTGGAGTGCATTTTGGACACTTGTATGCGTCCTTTTGTGACTTGCAGGTACAACACGGTGTGCTGCAGGTCCAAGTCACAGACATGTTCAGACCTCAACCTCGGTCTTCTGGAGTTTGGAGCCTCCTACACTTTCATCCTGGGGGAGGTCAGGAAGCTCACCTCTTGTGTCCTGTCCGTCCTGACAGAGTCCTCACGACGCTCTCGTGTTTTCTTCCAGGATTCAGGTAGGGTGGCGGCCCACAAGATGGTGGATGTGCAAGCCAGCAACGTGAGCATCGCCTGGCAGATCCCCCAATATCTTCTCATCACGGCAGGGGAGGTCATGTTCTCCGTCACGGGACTTGAGTTCGCCTACTCGCAGGTTAGTAGACGAGACGATGCACGAGTGAGCAGTATAGAAGATGAATATCCCCGTACGTTATCGTTGTAGTTGTGTATCAAATGGTGTACCACAAAGAGATTCATATCCCTACTTAACACCGATAAAAACGTATTTCTATCTGTTCCACGAATGGCCCCTTGCACCACACATTGGACACCCATGCATGTTTTGCCAGGACGGTGTGGTGCAGCGAGGCGACAGAGGATTACCGTAGTGATCGCGTTCTACCTTCTTGCCTCTGTTGCTCAGGGGCTGGGTTGCTTTGTGGAGGGGTTTTTACACCTTTCAGACGTGCATTGCACGGAGGTACGGTGATGGAGCTCACTCCCGCTCACCTGCTCGGCGGACTCTTCACCTTGCGATGTCTTGTATTTAATTACCAACTGGAGTGAATGCATGATGCAAGAAACACTTCCATGCGCACCCTTACTCGCTAATCATGTCAGGAAATTATCGAGACAGATCTCTTCAGGTGTGTTGTGAAACAGAACCAGTGGTCGCCAGTACTTGAAAGCTGGCACCGAGCCGAATGCAATGAGCGTCCAAACATCTTCGTAGCTTGATCTGACAAATTGATCTCATGTAGAATGACTACAGCTTTTGCTTGGACATCAACAAGCAGCAAGCAGATGTTCAATTCCGATGGAAAAACCTGCAACACGTCACTCGCTGACGCTGTGAACACAGCAACGTGTGAAGCAGGTGGGATGGCAAAGTGTGCATAAAACACTAAATATGCACTTCCGATAACGCTGTGCACACAGCCGCTTCCATGACTATTATCTTTCATAGTAGCAACGCCGTACTTCAGTTTTGATTGGCTTTTCTCCAAACAAGAAACCTCATCAGACCTCACCTACTAATTATTGGAACAGCACATCAGTAGGGTGAAACACCCGTCTCATGACGCTCTAAAGTTTAGAGTTAAAGTTTAGTTTCAAGTTGCTAACATGCTAATAGTTTAGAGTCTAAACTATTAGCATGTTAGCAACTTACATAGACAATATTTTCATGTTCAATCTTAGCCTGCTAACAGTTAGCATGTTAGCTTTTTCAGTATGCTAATGTTAGCATTTAAGCCATTTTCATATGTACAAACTAGTAATGCAAGCTAGTAATGCTAACATGCTAGCAGCTAGCATGTTAGCATTACTAGCATGCTAAAATTAGCATATTAGATTTTTTTGGCTATTTTCAAAAGTATAACTTACATAGGCAGTGGTTTCGTGTTAGCATGCTAGCATCTATGCATTAGTGGGTGAACAGCAGGTTCTTGTGTTGTGTAGCTGAGACTGTGCCTGTTTTCTCCCTGCAGGCCCCCGCCAACATGAAGGCAGTGCTGCTGGCCGCGTGGCTGCTCACCGCCGCTTTCGGGGACATCATCGTGTTGATTGTGGCAAAGGGGGCAGGACTAGAACAGGTAGGACACAACACTTCAAAACTGAAGATCATAAAGAAGAGACTCGGGAGTGTCTGTGGGGAAGAAAGACTACGGCGTCTCGTCCACCCCCCTCCAAACCCTCATGAGAATTCACTCACTTCACATCTTTTTTTTTTCAAACAGATATCCAATAACTTTTTTCTATCTACTTTTTTATGTCGATGTAAGTGTAGTTTGTGCACACGTGGGGGTTTGAAGGACTGGAACTAATTAGGATTTGTGGATTAGTCCAAATGAAACATAATGATATCACTACTATCAGAAGAACCAGAGCATAGCATTGCTGTGGCCCAGCAAGGTGTACTGTATTCAGGCACACGCTCCGCCACGGAGATCTCTGGCAAATCCTTTGCACTTTTCAAACGCCGCTGCGCTGGCGTTCCCGGTGGCAGATAAGGTTTTTGTGTGCTCCATGGTGAATGTTGGTTTACAAGTGAGGTCAGGGGAAGTTATGATAGGCTGTTAGCATCACAGGCAGGAGAAAAAAAAAGGAGTGCTTGATTTGCTCACCTGCACAGTACGGGTAATCCTGCCTCATTGAAATGTTATTTTAATGTATAGTTATCGGAGCTATTTTTAATGTGATCGGATTTATCGGTATAATGTCCAAATTCCCTCATATCGGCCCGATAATTCCCCCTAGTGATCCCTTTGCCTGAGCTCTATCTCGTGTGCTTTGGCAGTGGGAAGAGTTCCTGTTGTTCGCCGGCCTGCTGCTGGGCGTGGTCATCATGTTCTCCTGCATGGCCTGCTTCTACACGGACGTACAGCCTGAGTACCTAGACCAGCTCTGCCCGGAGGGTGAGGACAAGCGACGCGCGGGCGAGGACGAGCGTGAGGGAGAGGACGAGCACGCTGCAGAAGAAGAACATAATAGAAGCCCGTAGCAGACAAGAGCACCAATCTGTAGCGACAGCCATGTTTGTGTAATCTACATTTGATCTGTTATGATGAAGCAGGTGGAACACACGAGCTTGGTGTGTCTTATATAGGTTAGTGAAATCTTTGTATTTTCAAAATGTAAAGAATGAACATCAAATGTAAGATTTTTGCGGCCCGTTTCTTGAGATGCTAATGGTGGCCTTCGTTAGAGTTATACAATAGAAGTACTGTACACTTCAACGATGATTGCCCCGGTTGTCACTTGAATTTTGCAGAGACTGGTTGCCTGGCAACCTCATCAAACCACCCGCCATGCTGACATACTAGAACACACCCACACACCCTTGATGGACACAAGCTGGAACCAGTTAAATGCTAACACATAAGTACACGCTGATCCAGTTAGGAAGGAGTAACGCCCCTGCATGGGCGGGACTCAAGGATAGCATATCACAGTAGCCACCTCCCAGTTTTTAGGGCAGAGGTCCGGCATGCTGTACTTTGTGACATCTTCCAGACACTTTCATCAGTAAAAGGTTGAAAAGACACCGATCACTCTTCTTCTCTGAAAAGCACGTTGAATGACATTGTGTATGAATTGTCCTCTAGAAATAAACTTGCCTTGCCTTTTAGTTGTTGTGCATATTTTGATTTGTATTCTTCTGTTTTCAAATGAAGCATGTTGGCCAAACACTAACAGTCTGGAGAGCAGAAAGACCTGGGTTTGATTCTCCCTTGGGCATTTCTGTGTGGAGTTTGCATGTTCTCCCCGTGTGTGCGTTGGTTTTCTCCGGGTACTCCGGTCTCCTCCCACATCCAAAAACATGCTTAGGTTAGGTTAATTGGTGACTCAAAATTGTCCATAGGTATGAATGTGAGAGTGAATGGTTGTTTGTCTATATGTGCCCTGCCATTGGCTGGCCACCAGTCCAGGGTGTACCCCGCCTGTCGCCCGAAGTCAGCTGGGATTGGCTCCAGCATGCCCTCGCAACCGTAATGAGGAGAAGCGGTATAGAAAATGGATGAATGGATGGATGTTTTCAAATGATATTTCCCACTCTTATCTTATCTTATAATCCACTATGTGCCCCTCCGAGCGATAGAATGTGATCTAGGCGGTCCTCGTGTGACGACAACCTTCCATAAATGAATAAAAGTGTACAAAAAGATCAGACCCACACTCAGCCTCTCCGGGTAAAAAATGCAACAATGATTTCAACACCAAAGGACATTTTGTTGCTAGACTTGGCTGACGATGTGTGCACCTCCTCTGGTGAGCTGGGACACAATCAGCTGGCCTCAGCACCGCGTCGGAGCTTCCTGGAGTTTGGACGCGACACATTTGTGACGTAAAGTTGTTACCGCGTTAGCTTCCCAGCTAACTTGCTGAGAATCTCAGGGTACCTAAGACGCAGGTGCGTTAGGTAGGACATGTCATCCTTTCTCCTTTCCCCCACCCCTGTTCCCTGCTCACGCTCCCAAACACACTCGTTATGTGTTTGTGTCTGTTATGCCATTCCTGGCCACATGATGGCGCCAGAGGTCACTGGAGTGAGAACACAAGCTTGCTTGACTGATATGTTTTTTTCCAAATCATCCACTTGATAGGTGATACGCAACCTTTTTGAGCCCACGGACATGCTCGGTGTGAGCTTGGAATTGACACGCACTGGACAACTTCGACTCTGAAGTGACGTCAGAGTCAAATAAATCGTTGTATTTTATTATTATATTAGATGGATGGATGGATTAATTAATAATACATAATAATAATACATAATAAGGTCATAAGTCCAGTACTATGTGTGTATTTTAATGCACCTAACATGCATGTTTTTGGAAAGAACATGCAAACTATTGGTTTGCCCAAGTGGAGATTTGAACCCAGGTTTTCCACATCTCCCGACTGTGTGGCCAACATGCTAACCACTAGGCCCTAATTTGAACCAAAAACAGATAAAAAAAAGAGGCAGCTAAGAATGCACGTAATGGGACACACCTATTCCGCCAACAAGGGTCCGTTTCCATCATGTGGGCTTTCTGGAGGTGTTTTCATAGGCCGAATAGGTGTGTCCTATTACGTGCATTCATTAGCCGCCTCTTTTTACCTGTTTTTATATCTTTAGAATGCACAGAAAAGAGAAAGACATGTGTGTTTGGGCGAAATTCAAAAAAAGTGCAGCAACTTTCCCATTTCCGATACCAGCTCCTCATGCGCTATTCTCAAAGCAAAATATCGATACTTTTGATGCTTGAGTCGTTTGAGGTCGTGTTTGTCTATTGAAACAATGACTTAAACGTGTCAATTGTGAATAAAGTTTTCATTCTTACAGTACTCCTTAATAATTCATCTTTTATTTTAATGATTTTATTTTTTTACATATTGTCTTTTTTATTGTTTAAAATATAATTTTCAAATTTTATATTATTTTGTCCTCGTTTTTACAATTGGAAAATGTGCTGAAAGTGTTGGTATCGGATCGGTATCGCCGATACCAGCCTGAACGTCGGGTAGGAAAGGAAATCAGTGGTATCGGCCATCACTAGTACTTATCGTGAGGAGCAACATACTGTAAAGGTATTTATTTAAACCTCAATGAACAGCTAAAAAAATATATTCTAATATAATGTTATATTATAAAATACAAGAACAAATAGACAAATTAGATCACAATAGGTCAAATCTCTTCATGCAAATTTCTCACCAACGAATGGGCTCTAAGAGCACCACAGTGTGTTTAACCCCGCCCCTCCCCGCTCAGTGTGGACACAGAGACGCCGCCACACACCTTGACCGATGACGTTAACCTTTAACCCAAAAAAAGACGAGGAAAACACAAAACGGCCCCCACTTCCCTCCCGACGACGCGAACCGGCTCCAGTCTTTAATTTCAAACAGCCGGCTCTTAGAGCCGATTCGTTCGCGACTGAACGTCAAATGTATCAAAGTGGCTCCTGCAGCCTTCAGTTTTTTTTCTATGTGGCCCTCACCGGAAAAGGTCTGCACACCGGTGCTGTACACACGACACAGCAGAACCCCCAAAGTGCTGTCCTGGATGCATTTTGGCACAATATTGTCACGCAAGTGTCATCACAGGCTAAATATATGATAATGAGTGATAAGACCCTGCAGGATGTACAAGACACAGGAGGGGGGATTTGCACTGAACTCTACTTGTCCTGTGTGTAAGCTTCGACTTTGCTGAGAGCGCAGAATGAACACATAAATGTTAGCAAATCCATGTTATCATTTTCACAACATTTAGCATATGAAAAGATGGGGCAGAGGAAGGGAGAAGGCATGGGGGCAGGGGGGACGTATGTCTCTCTTTTTCAAGCCATGTTATTATTATTATTTTTTAAATATCAATTGTTTTTATGAATAATTTTAAAATATTATTATTAATTTCTATTTAATAGATATATTTATTTGTATGATTTTATTCTGTTCATTTTGTTATCTTGAACTCAAAAGCAAAATGATTTCATGTAATAAATCAGTTAGTGCCGTTACTTCCATGTAATAAAAAGTTTTTTTTAATTTAAAAATGTCAAATTTTTTGTAAAGATTTTCTTTGTGTGTTTTTGGTAAAAAATATATTTCAGGATAAAGCTTTGTGTTTTTATTCACTATTAGTATCAACATTTCAGCTTTTTGTCCGCACATTTTGCGTTTTTGCTCCCATTTTTCCCATATATATATTTTTTAATGGGTGGGCTAACATTTCCTTTTCAGCTTTAATTTTCTACCAGTCATCTTCAGGGAGTATTGTTTTATGTCAATATGGATCCACATCATTTGTAATATTTCAGTATTTAATGTTGTTTTATTTATTTATCCATATATCGAACGAGAGGCCAAAAGACAGTACAGACAGAAGCTGGAGGGCTACTATTCCACCTCAGACCCTTGGCGCATGTGGGCGGGGCTTTAGTGCATCACGGAGTATCGACAGCGGAGTAGCGTAGCCACGTCCAGCCAAACCACACTTCCAGACGAGCTGAATGAGTTCTACTCGCGCTTTGACACCCAAACTCCTGATGAGCAGAGAGGGTGACTGGACTTGGGCACACAGGACTCACCTCTCATGGTGACATCAGCTGATGTGCGCAGGGTTCTGAACAAAACAAACCCACGAAAAGCAGCAGGCCCAGACAACATCTCAGGACGTGCACTTCGGGTTTGCTCATCAGAGCTAGCTGATGTGCTTGCTGACATATTTAACCTGTCGCTTGCACAAGCATCTGTACCGACCTGCTTTAAGTCCACCACCATAGTGCCCGTACCCAAGAAGAGCAACGTGACCTGCTTGAATGACTATCGCCCTATAGCACTCACTCCTATTGTTATGAAGTGCTTTGAAAGATTAGTCATGACCCACATCAAAAAGAGCATCCCGGCGGCAACTGTGGACCCTCTACAGTTTGCATATCGCCAGAACCGGTCCACGGATGATGCAGTCAACACTGCCATCCACACAGCCCTTTCTCACCTACAGGGCCAGGACACATACATCAGAATGCTATTTATAGACTATAGCTCTGCTTTTAATACAGTCAGCCCCCACAAACTCACAAATAAGCTCCTCACACTTGGCCTGTCTCCCTCCCTCTGTAACTGGGTGTTTAACTTTCTCACAGGCAGGCCCCAGTCAGTCAGAGTCCACAACCGCACATCCAGCTCAAGAATTGTGAGCACTGGGACCCCACAGGGGTGTGTGCTGAGTCCGCTCCTCTACACGCTCTTCACCTACGATTGCGTGGCCTCCCATACAGAAGAGAGGTGGCGGACCTCAAAGCTTGGTGTCGTGATAACAATCTCCTTCTCAATACAGATAAGACTAAAGAGATGATCATCGACCCAAGAACAAGGGAAAAGGAGCCGCATAGACCCCTGTTTATTGGTGAGACTGAGGTGGAGAGGGTGAAAACCTTCAAGTTCCTTGGCACACACATCAGCGAGGACCTCACCTGGTCTCACAACACCCAACAAATTCTGAAGAAGTCCCAAAGGAGACTGTACTTCCTGAGAAGACTGAGGAAATTTGGCATGCCCACCACAATCCTGAGTTGCTTCTACAGATGCACTATCGAAAGTGTCCTTACCGCCTCCATCACTGTTTGGTACGGTAACTGTACAACACGTGATAGGAAGGCACTCCAGCGGGTGATCAAGACCTCACAGAACATTGTTGGGGCAGCCCTCCCCTCACTGCAAGACATTTATACATCTAGAGTCCTATGAAGAACACACAACCTCATCAAGGACAGCACACATCCACAACACTCATTATTCACACTCCTACCGTCAGGCAGACGCTACAGGAGTTTGAAGTCCAGGACCACAAGGCTGGCGAACAGCTTTTACCCACAGGCCATCAGGCTTCTCAACCAAGCACTCACACACGCCGCACGCAACACACGCACACACTCATAGCACTTTATTGATTGATTGATTGATTTATTGATTTATTGATTTATTGATTTATTGATTTATTGATTTATTTATGCATGTATTTATTTATATTAATGTCTCTTCTGTTGTTGTTGCTTAATTTATTGGTATTAATATTTCTTATGTTCTTATTCATTTTCTTATGTTTTCTTTCTTTTTTGGGAGAATGAACAGAACAGGAATTTCATTGCATAGCAGAACCACCAGTATGCTGTGCATATGACAATAAAACTCTTGAATCTTGAATCTTATGTATTTATTAGTATTTATTTGTACACATCAAATATAATCATCTTCCCAGTTACTTATTGTATTTATTTAAATTTGCGCCTTCTAATTTTCATAAAAACAATTTTTTGGGGGGGAAAAAAAGGAAATCCTTGTTTCAAAACATTAAAAGTTCTTTTAATGTCAGCCAATTTTCTTCCATTGTTTCTGCAAAATCAATGTTTAAAAGGACATCTGTCACTCAAATGATTGAAAATATCATACATCTATTTAGAAAATCATATACTGACATGTGATTATTGAAGTTTCATTTTGTTTTTACACCTCAACGTATTTTTCTTATTAATATTACTGATCTCAAATCTTTTCAATAAAAAATGCAACATATTTCAGGAGGATGAGGTCAAAGAATTGCTTTAAACTTTTACTCGGCGTGGATGTGTCACGTGAAGCGCAAGACGCCCGCTCATTTCAAATGATGTAAGATCGATGTAAGATAAAACCGCAGATGATCCGAGGTGCTTTGAAGTAGGCGGAGCCAAAGGTCAAAAAGCGCGTCGATCACGTTCATCATTTAGTTATTGAATCTGCGTTTTTACTGCTAATAAAGCGAATGTTCATTTCCACTGCAAGCTTCAAGGGACACCTTTTAGATGTTGTTGTGTGTGGAGGTGACATGTTGTACAGCGTAGTCGGAAAACACAACATCAAATAATAATAATCATCATAAATAACATCAGCATCCCAGCACTAAGACAGGAAAATGGTGGTTGACACTGCAGCGCCAAAGTGGTCGTCATGGAACGATGCTGTGATGACTTTACAAGGCAGAGTGGAGCAAAAACACGTCAAGGGGTGTTTGTGACACGTTGAGCTTTCATTTCATCTCCGTGGCGTCCAAATGCAGAGTTGAGGCACTTTCATGAGTTCTTTGCTGGACGAATCTGGTTTTTATCTCAACTGTCAACTGCAGCACTTCCCGTGTCGACCAGGAAGGACATGGTCATCCCCGTCAAAAGTCGTGTTGAGTGACGCTGTCGCCAATTAAGACCTAACGCGGAAAATAGAAATGATTTTTGGGGGATTTGAAGTAAGTCGTAGAGGACAGATGAGACCATCCTGTTGGACCAGGGGTGTCCAAACTTTTTCCACCGAGGGTCGGATCCTGAAAAATCAAAAGATGCCACTGGGGGCCACTTTTATATATTTGTACATGCATTGTAAAAATTGTAAAATTTGCAAAAAATTAATACTTTTTTTGAGGTACAAATTTTGTAATTTTTTTGTACATAAAAAAAAATAAAAAATTGGACAAAAAAAGAATAATTTGAATGTGTGTTTTCTAGGACTGTCGATTTGTATCGGCTGTCAAAAACAGGTGATCGGCGTATGCTGATAAAGGCCTTCAATAAAGCCGGTCACAAAGAGCGGTGGGCGTGCGGCGGCAGCGATGCGTCTCGTATTGAGCTACGCCCATGGATGCCAGCGTGTTGGATCCCTCCCTTTCTGTTGAATAAAGATATTTATTTGTATTATTTGATTCTGTTCCATTTTGTTATCTTGAACTCCAAAATATTTCCCGTAATTAATTAAATAAATGACTTATTTGAATTTTTTCATATTTTTTGGCAAATAAATGCAATAGTGGTTAGCACGTTGGCCAATACAGGAACAGTCTGGAGATCGGGAAGATCTGGGTTCGATTCTCCCCTGGGCATTTCTGTGTGGAGTTTGCATGTTCTCCCCGTGTGTGCGTGGGTTTTCTCCGGGCGACTCTAAATTGTCCATAGGTATGAATGTGAGTGTGAATGGTTGTTTGTCTATATGTGCCCTGCGATTGGCTGGCGACCAGTCCAGGGTGTACCCCGCCTGTCGCCCGAAGTCAGCTGGGATAGGCTCCAGCATGCCCCCGCGATCCTAATGAGGATGAAGCGGTATAGAAAATGGATGGATGGATTTTTTATTTCAAGAAAAATCACATTTTTTGTTAAAATCTTTTTTGTGGAAATTTCAAATTTTTTGTCAACATTTTCTTTGCGTCTCCAATAGTTGCTGAAAAAAAGTGAATAACCGCCCGGGTCTCTATTTAGCGCCACGTAAAAAAAAACAACAACAAAAAAAACATTGGCATTAACAGCTGTGGCTGTAGTCAACCTCCTGATGTAGTTTTTTATGAGCTCCACAAGATGGGATTATCTGCATTTGTAGTACGCATGAGTGGTCAGCATCCAGCAGCGATGTCTAGCTCTGCATGCGCTTTAAAATGTTGCTACTGAGCTGTTGGTGTGTTACACTTGGCGTGCTGTGCAGCTCATCAGCGGCATCAACGCTGACTGAGCAGTCTGCTCCTTGTCCTGATTACAACATTGGTTGTGTTGCTGCTGTGTTGTATCAATGCACTTGGTCATCTCTCTTTGCACTGTCCCATGCGGAGAAGCAGCAGCCGAAGGCCTCCCTGTGGTGCCTCAGAGTGAAGCAGAGGTCGTGGGGGGGTCGAGTCAATTAGACACGATCGCGAAGGAGGAGGAGGGATGAAAGAGTGGCCGATTCCTTTGCGCTGAAGACGACCCGCTTGTGTTGAGACGCAGGGCGATTACCCTGCAGTGGGCTGAAGGAGAAGAAGGTGTCATTAGCTAATTAGTGGTGCTGAGGCTGTCTTTGTTCATGGGGTGAGCTCGGGTAGCACCAGAGAAGATGAGCCATCATTGTCTGAATGCTGGCAGTGGCAACACCTCACAGTGAACGTGTCCTCAAGGGGTCCTTGGTAGGCCTGTCGCCATAACACATTTTGCTGGACGGTAATTGACCTACAAGTTATTGTCCATAATCGATATTATTGACAAGGCCTGTCACCCTAATCGATAAATAGAAGAATAAAAAAAACAGGCAGACGCCCTGGATAAATGGACATGTGCATGTTTCTTCTGTGCCACCCAGGCTGGATGACAAGAGGCTTCACTCTGCATGTGTCTGTGTGCATTGCTTCTATAGTGGAATGAACGGACAGAGTGAACCCTCCTGTCCTCTCATTCAGCCTCTTTGTGGAGGCTAGGCTACTATCTACTACCCTAGCAGCAGTTAGCTCCGTGAGCCAGCTTATGCTAACATGAATGGCGGCACAAAAGTGGTGAATGCCACAGTCACAGCGTGGGAATATTTTGGTTTTAGACAGAACTTTGTTGGGGGCGGCAAGGGAACAAAACAGCTCTAGCTCATCTCGGCTGAACGTTGGCGGCACACTGCTTTTTTCATCACGGGTGTCAAACTCAAGGCCCGGGGGCCAGATTCCACCCGTCATATTGTTTCATGTGGCCTGCAAACGGCAAAAAGACACTTTTTAAAATGTATTTTGTCCATTTAGTAAAAAGACACTTAATATTTCTTGCTAAACGTATTTGTACATTTGTACTGCATGCAGTTGGAGTTTATTTTTTTGGTTGGCTTCATTAATTCCTTCCAGAAGTTCCGACTCTAACCAAAACAGACGTTAACCGGGTCAAAGTTCCCCATAAGAAATCATGTAAATCCAATTCATGTGTTCCACAAAGCAAAACACGTGTTTGTAGTTTCACATGCAGAAAACGGTTGGAAAGGCATATAAATGCCGAAGGAAAGGGATAAACAGACATTAAGGTTACTTTTTCCTTCACCCAAGACGTGGCTGTGGACGTGAGTGGAAACAGGAAGGTGGTGGTGGTTGATCTCGCTGCCACATTGCGTCTTTGAACAGTCACGTCTTCAGTGAAGGTAAACGTAACCTTCAATGCTGATGTATCCCTTTCGTTCCTCTTTTATATGCGATTGCAAATGTTTTCTGCGCGTAAAACGATAAAAACGTGCTTTGTTGTTGACATCACAGACAGGTGACATAACTTCCGTTTTCGGTTGCCATTTTGTTTAGCTAGCTAACAGGATGCTAACAAGGAAGGGCGCTTTGTGATGAAAAACTCACGGCGTGTATTAATACCACGACAAGACGTTTGTCCGGAGAATGCATGCAAACTGAGGCAAACTTGTGGTGTCAATTTGAAAAACGGACACTTACTGAGGTTCGGCTGTAGTCGTATACTGTTGTCCCTCACAATGTCGTGGTTCGCTTATTGCTCCCTCGCTATATCGCGCGTTTTGAGAAATGAATGAATGAACGAATAAATGATGTCTGTTTCATGGTAGACTATTGTCTTATTATTAGTCAAAACATGTGGGAATACAAGCGATACGTAGTATTGTGGTCACTAGGTGGCAGCAATGACACCAAACATTGATGAGACATTACCTTACGATGTGTTACCTTAACACGGCGTGAAGTCAGCCATGGCATGTCCCACATGATAAAGTGAAAAAAAGTTCTCCCATTCCGTGTGAAAGTGGTACATTGTTTGCTTCTTAAGTAGAGAAGAAATAAACTCGAGGCTAACTGGTTAGCTGGCTTGCTTGTTAGATCACTAGCTTGCTAGCTAGCAGCCATCTCATAAGAGTTGAGCAATGCGTTGTAAACAATGAATAATAGGAGTGTAAATGTGACTATAGGGGTGTTATTTCATGTCTAGGGGGCTCTAATAATGTTACAAACCATATTTAGAAAGTCTTAAACAGGTTTTCTATGGAAATATTTCATTTATTAACATTGAATCCTGTATCCTGGAAACGGCACATTCTAATACAATATAACATTTAATATCATTTAAAACTCAGCAATAATTTTACAAGAGTCAAGTCAAAGCATAAGAGAAAAAATGTGTCATCTGATGAGAAAAAAAAGCTGCGAGAAAAGTCAGGAGAATAAAGTAATATGATGTCATTCTAGCAGCATAGGATACTATGATGCAGTACTATGTGAAACAAACAAAGCTGTCATTCTTGGAACATGTTGGTCAGGAGAAAAAGTTCTACTACAAGAGCAGTCAAAATACTGAAAGAACAAAAAAGAAAGTTGAACTATTAGTAAAACTACATTTTAAAAAAAGCAACAGCAGAAATGGAAAAAACAGCAGAAAAATCTGAAGAGAAAAGAGTCATTTGAATGAGAAATAAGTTGCAATCTGACAAGAATAAATTCAGGTATCAACTTATTGCCACCCCTATGTGAGTAATGGTCTCACCTTGGCCGCCCCAATGAAAATGTCACAGAGTGTAGTCTTTATCACACAATAATTATGAACACAAATACCTTATTGTTGTAAATGTAGCTTGCAGAAGTATAGAGCTGCGCTGCATCACACTTAAGCTGCTTCTATTACCGTATTTTTGTTACACCATTTATAAAATAATTGAGATAATCAAAATGAAACTATGAGCCATACTGCCTCTTATTTTAAAAAACAATACTAGTGTTTCGCATGATTGTATTACTTGATACTTTGGCGCCATCTAGTGTTTACATCATGAATAATTATGACTGCAGTCAATAATGGGACATTTTTAAACTAATGAAATACATCATTATACAAATATTTTATGGTTTATGATTTAGATGCAATGTATCCATATTCTATATTTGTAAGAAGGGATAGTAATGGTAATAGCGACAATAAAAATAATGTACAGTATTTCCATTTGTGATAATATCCCACGTGGTATATATTGTTTCAATGTGGCACCACTGTACTATAAGGGTGTACTAAATGGGTCACTCAGAGTTTGTCACTTGTGTGGTATTATGTAACCATATCGTGTTCCGCAACGAACATGAGCACACAGCGCCATCGTGAGGCCAAGACGCTACAACGTTTACTAGGGTTGGGCGGCCGGTTGAAAGAAAGAAGCACAAGCAGCTCCGGCTTGGTCCAAAAAGCAAGTGCATATCGGATGATAATCATCCCCACGGCAGCTGGTGAGTCGATCGTTTCTAAATGTTTTCCTGCCTTAGTCCTGGATGTGTTGAGAGCAGCATCGCTGTATGAGAAGGCTAAGCTCATATGTCAACCAAAAAACGGGCAAACCAGGCAGCATCCGTGAACGGATTCATTTTGATTTAATTGAGCCTGACTTACAGAGAGCCAGTGTAAATCATTGGCGGTTACGCGTGGAGATCAACACATCGCTTCCGGATTAAACATTGCAATTAACGGTGGTGTGAAATACACAACACGACCACCTATAAACAATGACATCGGCGTTCTTATGTGGTTATTATATCGCATGTTTCTCTACGGAATATTGAATGCATCCGACTGAAGCATGGCCTGCACTGTGGCTAATTTGAAGCCGCTGTCATTGGCTGACTAGCCGTCGACTGCCTCCCTCCTGCAAGCAGAGTTGGTGTGTTGTCATTTTCAAAGGCGACTTTCAGCACATCTGAGCATGAATGTGTGGTCAAGCGTCTAAGAGGACTCCCACTGAAGCCACTGAAGACTGTTTAAGCCCCCCCCCCCACCAAGAGGAAGGAGGATGTCAAGTTCTGGTGAGATGATACTTTAAGGAGTCCCAGTTGCTGTTTGTCTAAACGTCCGGAATTATTGCCCACTAATTCAGCCATGAGTCAGCAAGGCCTGTTGTGATGCTATTGCAGCGTGCAGGAAGTGTGTGTGTGTGTGTGTGTGTGTGTGTGTGTGTGTGATTGTGTGAGTCAATATGCTGTAGTGATTTTTATGCAGAGGAATTTAACCTCCTCAGACTTGCATATTTCTAATGAAATAATTATTTGGGGGTAAAGACAATGTACCACAATCGTTTAAACTGTGTTCATTTATTTTTTATGCCATGTCCTTTAAAGTGGACAATGATATTGCAACTTCCTGTGGACCATGTGACTTGTAGACTACACTAGGTCCCCAACTTACGAACATTCGGACACTTGTGCAGGACACTTGGTTTATTTAAATATATTAAATATATTACAGTTAATTTTATTGTGCATTTTATTTCCTGGGGATGCAAAGGGCACCGATGGCCCAGTAGTAAGTCCTCATGTCCACCACAGGAAATATGTTATTTTCAGTATCATCAAAATAAGTTCACGTTACCAAAACCATCTCAAACTATTGATTAAACACTCACTTTCTACAATTAAAAACACAATAACTGCATAAAAAAAACAACTTAAAAACACGCTTGTCGGTACGACAGTCCTTCCGGGAAGACACAGCTTGTATTTCATGTAGAGCTGCAACAATTAAACAATTAATCGATGGTTAATGGATTACCCAATTAATCAGCAGCTATTTTGGTAATGGATTCATTTTTTTTTTATTTAAATATGTAAATATCCTCTGATTTCAGCTTCTCCAATGTGAATATTTTTGAATTTCCTTAGTCGTCCATGAAAGCAGACCTATTATCTTTGTGTTTTAGCCTAAACAAGATATTCACACATATCAGCTTTGACTTTGGAAAACAGTGATTAGCATTTTTGCCTCTTTCCAACCACCAACTGTAGGCGTTGCTTCATATTCATTTGGTCCATCTATAGCCTAACCCATTACTCCGTTCATTGTAACAACAAGCTTCACATTCATCCACTAAGAAAATGGTCATGATTGTATTTTTGTGTACATTTATTGTTGAACTCAAGCAATTTTTTATGATTTAACATTATTTTAACAGAATATTCAAGCGGCAAGGTGGTGCTTGTGCACTTATTTGTTCTGTCAGTTCAAATCTTGTATTTCTGAATAAAGAGGTGGAAATTAAAAATGTGTTTTTTTTTATCTGATTAATCGATTAATCGATAAAATAACTGACCGATTAATCCTTAGTGGCAGCGCTCATTTTACTGGGCAAACCCCAACAAAGCGCATATCAGTGGAAAGCACACAATGTCCTCTTCATTTTAACTTAGGCAGTGAAAACGCTCGTCCCTTACAGAGAACAAAAATGTGTTGCCGTGTCTCATGAGGTTAAGTTAAGCAACTTTAAAAACTATGACTACAAAACCTCACCCACTGTGTCAAAATTGAGCCTATTTTTCATAGGACTCTTGTATTGGACCTGATTACACTATGCACGGAGTGAGTCTACATTTATAGTACCCTATTTTCAGCAGGATGCAATAAAGGTCCAAGGTGATCTTGAAGGGCAGATATGAGTCTGACATCTTGGTTCTTGGTGAGTGGCGGAGGGACACGCCATCGTCTCCCCAGAGAGATGATCTTTGTGGGGAGAGACGACTGTGAACTCATGCTTCAGGTAAGGATGAAGTACACTGAGCTGGTTGCTATCGTGTGGCTGGATTGAAACCTGATGTATTGAGATGATCATGGCTGAGAGTGATTGGCTGGATTTGGTGTGATTTAGTCCCGCAGCGTGGACAAACAACATGCTGTCATCAACTATGAGGAAGATACAGACGAACACAAAGTCAAGGACCTGGGGAGCTTAAATGGGGTAAGTTTTGGCTCTTGCCAGCACTTTATTGGAATGGTTTGGAATGATTGCAATGTTTTTTTTTTTTACTAGAGCTATATCAAATTTAATTTTCCAGTTGTTTGCTTTAGTTCATTGTTCAGCACTTTTAAACCGCAAATATTTGTTTTCAGAAGTATTATGTAATGCTACTGATGTGCACTATTTTCAATGATTTTGCCCAATGTGTTGTGTTACTGTGGACAAAGTTTAAAAACAAGTTTGGCTAAACACGGAACACCATTCAAGTATCTCACAGTGGCTACATTAAGTAAACCAAACAATAAAACAAGAGCTACATTGCGGTTCAACTATCGTTCCTCAGTCTATCGCAGTTTTTCAAAAGTTAATTAAAAAATTATTTCTGTTTCGTGGTTGACTATGGCTTATTATTCCATGTGGATGTGGTACCTTTTTGGCTGCTTAGTGTGTCCTTCTTCCCCACTCCGTGTCAAACCCACTATTATGTTTAGAATAAATAAATTGGAGGCTAACTAGTTAGCTCGGTGTATTGCCAAGCTTATTGTGGCGGTCGTCTCTTGAGTCACTTCAGAGATCCCGCTGCCTGCGCATAAGCATTGCGCAATGTGATGTAAGCAAAGCTAGCAGTAGTGTCGGAGCGTACGTCTATGTACTCTATACCAGAGTCATGCCAGATTGGCATGCAAATACCAGACGGACGGAACAGATGTACTACAGGAGTCCATCAAGTATTTTAATGAGGGTATAACGGTGGAACAATCCCCTTCCGGATGATGTAATTGTAATTTGTTTTTCTTTTTGTTTTGTGTTTTGAACTTCTCGGTTACAAAGATAAACCAGAAGAGGAATGTAGCAACTCCCCGGAGCTGATTGGTCCAAATGTTATCACTTCCCACTACCACTTCCACAGCATGCTTGGGGCTATGATGTGCTCTTTTAAAATACTGTAAAAACGCCACTTTTATACAATTGGCATCTTTATTTTATATTTATAAAGATTGATGTCTACATCAACAAATGTAACCGTTGACTCGTAACAAATTATATCGTTGCACTGTATCGAATCATAGTTCGAATCTGTCGTTAAAATATATCGTTTTTGAATCGTATCTTAACCCATGTATCAAGATGAGCATCAAATTGTTTACCACATTTAAATCGTAATGTTTTATAGATTAAAAAACCTTTTGATCTGTGATTAGTTGCAATTAATTATGTGATTAATCACGATGAACTATTTTAATTGACAGCCCTAATATACACAATGCGGCCCCGAGTGAATACATTGGTTAGTTTTATATTCTGCTATTTTACTAGATTTAATGACAAGCTTCTAAAATATGCTTTTAAAGAGCACCATTGAAGACACAGACCAGCCTTAAAATTACAGCAAAGAGCATGAACAAATTGCAAACGCGTCAGAAGCGCTTTCTCTCCGCTCCGGTTTCTCCCTCTGAGTGACATGCGCACTGGCGTCCTGCAAAAACCTGTTCAACCCGCATATAAGATGACCTGCAGTTTACATTTTACATTTTATGTCTTATATTCGGGTGAGTTTGAAATTAAATGGTGTGTATCTGATATAACGTTGTCTCAGCAACATTGTTTTTGCTTGCAGACCTTTGTCAATGATGTGAGAATACAGGAGCAAATGTATGTCACGCTGAAGATCGATGACAAACTGAGGTTTGGTTACGATATCCTTTGAGCGTGTTCTCGTGTAGCACTTGAACAGCACTGTAATGTGATTAGTGGTACTGTCCGCACTCTTCTACATTACAGATCACGCTATCACCCCAAGCTTCTCACTGTGCAAACATCTCTCTGTCATTCACCTTAACTTGTCTCACATACGAACTTGTTCACTGTGGTTCGTGGAGAGCTACTCATTCCGGAGGAGGCCCTAAAGGTGAGACTACCTGCGTACATTAAGTGGCAAAATCATGAGTTTGTAGTTTAGCTGTTAGGTTGAACTCACCATGTGAAATCACTCATGTGGTAAAAAACGTAGGATTTTTGTCTGAAAGTGTTAAATTAAGTAATCAATGGTCAGTTTTGATAACATTTTATCAGGACATTGAATGGTCCTATTTAGCCCTATTTCAAAGACTAAATAGGACAGCTCGCGTCCTATCTAGTATTTCAGCATGAACTGGTGAAGCCTGCTCGGATGAATTGATTGAATTGAACCGTCCAGTTCAATTCAATGCCCTGAGAATACAATAACCTGGCTGAATGACAATATTCACACACAGGGATGTATTTTCATGCTCTACATTATTTTACCCAAAAACATACAATTCCAAATACCTGAGTTGGGTTTCAGGTTTTTTCCACTACTGTCAGCTCACCTAGCTACTCTTCTCCCCTCCGTCAGCATGAGAAGTTCAGTAGTCAGCTTCAGCTCAGCCAGCTCAGGAGGCCTGTGGAGGGCGAGTCGTCAAAATCAGAAGGCAAACCCTCCGAGGCAGCAGTACCCGTGTGTGAGGGAGCCTCTGCTAATCCCCCAGAGCCCGGCAGGGTTGAGGAAAAGATGACAGGTTAGTTATCAATGAGGACCAAGTGCCATTGGCACATCTCACAGTGCTATTCCATGTGTGTCGGTGGTATTGTAATGGTAATGGTTGAATGGTTTCATTTGTTTTGAATGTGCATACAAGTTACATTGGAATGCATCACATAGTCAAGTCACAGTGTCCAAAAAGGAGAAGCAAGAAACAATGCTTATTCATCCTACCCTCATTCTGTTTGACATTCATTACAATACATTTGTTCATTTCCTGTATTCCAAATGTACTCTTTGCCAATTTTAAATACACAGGAAAATGGGAAGGCAGTAATCACTGTAAGGAAATGATATAAGTCATAATAAATATATGATAGTAACTGATGAAAGGGTTAATAGTTGACAGAAACATAGTTGGATGATGAGTGAGTACAGACGATGTACTCACAAAGAAATGAAGCGGTAGTAAGTGCAAGAGTGATTAGACATACAGTAGCATTTGTATGTACACGGTGGTTCAGGATGCTTCTTCCTTGGAACTTGTAAACATCGACTGCTTGTATTGTTTCTTGAAATCGCTCGTTTCAGTGCATTCTTTGAGTTCTTTACTCAATCTGTTCCATAACTTGATTCCACATACTGGTAATGCAAAGGGGGGATGGCCACAGTCAGGAGATTGGGAAAGTCTGGGTTCTCCATTTGGGCATCTCTGTGTGGAGTTTGCATGTTCTCCTCGTGCGTGTGTAATTGGAAACTCTAAATTGTCCATAGGTATGAATGTGAGTGTGAATGGTTGTTTGTCTATATGTGCCCTGCCATTGGCTGCCGACCAGTCCAGGGTCAGCTGGGATAGACTCCAGCATACCTCTGCGACCCTGGTGAGCATATGATGTGTGACACAGTGATACAGTGATGTGCAGTCAGGGGAGGCAGGTGAAGCAGAGCCTTATGTGTCATAATGAAGAATAAAAAACACGAATAATAACATAAAATATTAATATTTGTCCATTGAACTATGTTATAAATGTATTTTCAATTTTTTCGTTTCATTTTTAACAATTTATTCAGCACATTTCATGATCAAATACAGCGCACAAAGCAGAGATGAGGACATCGGGGGGCGTTGCCTCTGGATTGTCAGACTTGGGTGGTGGTCCCCATTTTTAAGAAGGGGGTCCGGGGGATGTGTTTTAAATATTGTGGGATCACACTTCTCAGCATTCCTGGTAAGGAATGCTCAGGGGTTCTGGAGAGGAGGATGCGCCGGATAGATGAATCTCAGTTTCAGGAGGATCAGTGTGGTTTTCATCCTGGTCGTGGAACTGTGGGCCAACTCTACACTCTTGGCAGGATCCTCGAGGGCGCATGGGAGTTTGCCCAACCAGTCCTCGTGTGTTTTGTGGATTTGGAGAAGGCATTCGACCGGGTTCCCTGAGGAAGCTTGTGGGGAGTATTGCAAGCGTACAGGCGGTTCGCTCCCTGTGTGACCGGTTTCAGAGCTTGGTCCACATTGCCGGTAATAAGTCGGACTCATTTCCAGTGAGGGTTGGTGGTCCTGCTGGCTTCATCGAGCCTTGATCTTCAACTCTCACTGGATTGGTTCGCAGCCGAGTGTGAAGCAGCCGGGACGACAATCAGCACCGGAAAAGGGTGAAGTGCCATCTCCAGGTCGGGGATGAGACCCTGCCCCAAGTGGAGGAGTTTAAGTACCTCGGGGTCTGGTACACAAGTGAGGGAAGGATGGAACATGAGATTGACAGGCAAATAGGTGCGGCTACTGCACTACACTACTCCGTTGTGGTGAAGTGGGAGCTGAGACGAAAGGCAAAGCTCTCAATTTACTGGTTGACCTACATTCCTACCCTCACCTATGGTCATGAGCTTTGGGTAGTGACCAAAAGGACAAGATGGTGGGTACAAGCGGCCGAAATGAGTTTTCTCTGTAGGGTGGCTAGGCACTCCCTTAGAGATAAGGTGAGAATCACTGTCAACCGGGAGAAACTCGGAGTAGGAACGCCGCTCCTCCGCATTGAGTGGATCCAGATGAGGTGGCTCGGGCATCTGGTCAGGATGCCTCCCGGAGCGCCTCCTCAAGGAGGTGTTCAGGTCACGTCCGATCGGTAGGAGGCCTAGGGGAAGACCCAGGACACGTTGAAGAGACTATGTCTCTCAACTGGCCTGGGAATGCCTCGGGATCCACCAGGAGGAGGTGGACAAAGTGGGAGTCTGGGCTTCCCTACTTAGGCTGCTGCTCCCACGACCCTATCTCAGATAAGCGGTAGAAGATGGATAGATAGATGGATGTAAAACTATAATTGTAAAACTATGAAAACATGTTTTGTGTTAACATTTTTGGCTTTCTGGAACAGATTAATCGTATATCTTTCGTTATTTATTTCTTATAGGAAAAATTGATTCAGTTAGCATCTGTTTTGGTTAGAGTCGGACATTCTGTAACAAATTAATGACGCTAACCAAGGTTTCACAAAGGTTTTCACAAGGTTTCATTTGAAAACAAATGTTTTAACAAAAGTGAATTATTCTCTTCTCCTTCTTGTTATCCTCTTAATGAGCAACATTAACATAAAAAAGGAGATGGTGCCTCACCAGCTGTGAACCCTACCGCACATTACTGTGAGTGAGAGATCTTCTTGTTGCCAGGCAGTTGTAACCTACTAACTACTTACTACTGTGCACGCTATGAGTCAACCATCCTTTGCTATATTTAGGCAGTTGAATGACTCCATGGTTTCTTCCAGTTCCATTCCAGCTGTTGTTTCTCAAACTGGCGTCTGTTATCTGCATGTCTCGCTGCTCACCTGCACAGCGCAACTTTTCCTTCTTGTGTTCTTCTTGCCACCTCTCCACTATAAGCCCAAGTTACACATGTATATTCCTCCAGGGGATGTGGCGGTATTACACAGGGGAACACCCCTTTATGGACAACCTGCCTGGTGGGGAGATGGGGACGATGATCAACACCCTGGAAGGCCTGAAGAAAAGAATTTGAGGCGTGAAAAAGCTCAAAGTGGTAAAATAATACTCATGGCATAATCATTTACTGTTATACTAATGTACATTATCTCATGATAAGTGGTGCTTTTGTTTCTTGCCTATTACCAGCTTTGAAACTATTTCATTTTAATTGATTATTATGAGGGCTGTCAATTGATTAAAATATTTAATCGTATTTTAATCACACGTCCATAGTTAACTCAAATGAAATTAATCGAAGATAGAAGTTTTATCTATCATAAGTGTACTTTTGAAGGTTTTCAATACACCAATCAACATGAGACTGGATGATATGTTTGCTATATGCAAATTTTGTTTGTTAAATGTTCTGTTTTTACACAAAATGGACCCCAATGTTTAAAAAAACAAACACAATCTACAACAAGTAAACCTTAGTAAGGTAAACTGTCCATCACGCAAATATCATTCTCTTCAAGCAAATAATCTCACGAAATGTAATTGTGAAATGAAATCAGGGTGTTAAAAAATTAATATTGACGACTTTGAAAAAATAGAGTTCTCAAGAACAGTCAGTAGTTTACAGAACTAAGACTGCGTCCGTATACTGTAGTTCTGTCAGGCTATAGCTTATACTTCACTTGCAAACACTTTTTTACAGAGACATACACACAAACACTCTTTTACGCACACTTTATCACACTTTTTTTTAGTCTGGCAACTTCAACGACAGATCAGGAAGTTCTTCGGGTACTGCGGTTTCCTCCCACATTAAAAAAATATACATGACTCAAAATTGTCCATAGGTATGAATGTGAGTGTGAATGGTTGCTTGTCTATATGTGCCCTACAATTGGCTGGCGACCAGTCCAGGGTGTACTCTCGCCCAAAGTCAGCTATGATAGGCTCCAGCATACCCCCACGACCCTAGTGAGGACAAGCGGCATAGAAAATGGATGGATGGATGGATGGGCTTCAACGACGGGGATGGATGACACAACACTTTCAACATGCAAGTTTTATTTTGTCGTCTTTGACAAACACAGCAGTCCAAGCACAAACTCTAATAAATTGTTAATAAATAATAATAAGGCTAATAAATTCCCTTGCGAGCCTTTCATGCCATATCATTGAGCAGTGTGTGTGTGTGTGTGTGTGTGTGTGCTTGCACACTTCCACCTCTGTCACGTTGACACAAGCCCCCAAATAGCTGTCCTTGTCTATGCCTGCCGGTAGCTAGCAGCTTGTAACGCAAATTTTAGCTCACGCTTCAAAGCAAAAAATCAGCTGAGAGACGGCTCCCATCTAAAAAACGCTCGTTAGTTGGGACACTCGTATGCTAAGGTACCGCTGTATAAATGACAATAAAAAAATACCTGCAGTGCTTCAGTACCTTCTCTCCTCTCTCTGGCATTTGAGACTCGATGTACTCGGTAACAACTCAACTCACAGCGACGGTAGATACAAATAACTTTGGTCTTGTTGAGAGATCCATCTGCCAGGGCTTTGAAGCTAAACTTACCATTCAAAATACCCTTTTCTTCTTATAGCCACACATCAGCTTCCACACTGCTGCGTTTCCTCAAACTACGGTGTGGGCCGAGGGTCAAACAGGGTGTGTAAGAAGAAAAAAAAAAAAAAAAAATTGTGGCGTTAAAAGGAATTTCCATTAACTCCGTTATTAACGCGTTAACTTCGACCGCGCCAGTTATTACCAAAATGCAAAGAGTTTAGAAGGTAAGTTAAGTACTAAATTTCAGTGTGTTATATCTGACAGACACCAAGAAGAGTGCGGAAAAGTCAAAGTCTGCCCAGCCAATAACCTCTACTCAGGAGCCAAGCTACTTTGAAATCCCAACAAAGGATGCTCCCTCAGCGGGTAAAGCTAGTGCTGAGGGCACATCAGAAGACCAAGAGGTTGGTACTTCATCTGCCGCAGAGGCTGTCCATGGGCATGCATCCTTCACCATTGAATTTGATCCTGGAGCATCAGGCAAAGTGACGGTCAAAGATCGAGTGGCAAAAATGGGCCTAGATACAAGACCACGCCCTAAAAAGGGAGTGGGGGAGGAGCTGAGTCCACTTCAGACAGCCATGGTAGCAGCAGAGGTCAAAGTTGCGGATTGGCTGGCCCAAAATGAGCTGCCTCTGACTCTCAAAGAAACAGCTGCAGAAGACGGCGGGGAAAGTGTGAAGAGCGATGTACCTGTTCAGCTGAGGAGTCTGAAAGGTGTGTACATGCACCACCGTTTGTGTAGCACCTGTGACTGTATAAGATATGATTTACCTTAGTTTAAAGGGGCAGTTGGGATTGTTTGCCATGAAGTTGTATGACATCCCCATCAGCAGTGTAGCACATCAAGAGTGACTTACTGTTGCAGAGTTGCAGGGGTCACTTAAGTAGAGTTTGGTTTCTCAAAACAATATGCATTTAAAAGAGTAACACATTTGCATCACAAAACCGTTGCTAACAAATAAGCCAGACCTCCCAGTCGCTCGGCGTTATTGCCTCTCCATTCATATCACTCCGCGCTCTCGCCTGTCCATTGTTGTGCGTGTGTTCCACAGCAGAGGAAGACTGATGCGTGTCTCCATTCGTGCACGTAAACACTGTGGAACACACGCACAACAACGGACAGACGAGAGCTCGTAGTAATACGAACTGAGAGGTTTTGTGATGCAAAAGTATTACTCTTTTGAACGCATATGGTTTTGAGAAGCCAAACTCTTTACTTAAGTGACCCCTGCAACTAACCAGAACTACGTTCCTTCTCACCGAAATCCGACTAGAACTTACTGCTCACGGAACAAAGTGGGGGGTAAGTCACTGTTGATACACTTCACTGCCTTTGGGGGTGTCATACAACGTCATGTCAAAAAATCCCAACTATCCCTTTAAGCTCACATGCCATTTTATATGCCAGACAGCAAACATGAGGATGGAACACAGAGCGACTCCGAGAATGCACTTGGTGAGCAACGTAGGGCTGCCGCTCTAGAGCAGTGCACGTGGGGGCTTTGGAGCGGAGCAGGAATGAAGATCAGGGAAGGGCGAGCTAATGTACCAGAGGGGCTCTTTGCAGAGGAAGAAAGCCCTGCACGCCGCCGCAGGTCTTCAAGTACAAAAGTGGAAAGGCAGCATGGTGCGCCACATCAACCAAGTAGTCGTGATGAGTGCTACCACCATGGAGATGATTGTAGTGACAGAGGGACATACACCATTGAACTGGAAAATGGAGATCATGAAGAAGAAGAGGCTAGAAAAATGATTGACAAGGTTGGGATGAACAAACAACTTCTAGTCCTATAGTTTGAGGTATAGGGTGTCCCAAAAAATTTGACATCATTTTAATGGCTGCACAGTCTTGGGTGACTTGTGTGTGAGCATATTCCAAGACGCACAACGACTTCTCTTTGGGAGTGAACAGCATGGCTCAACCTGAAAACAGTACAGAAATAAAAAATCAAGAACTTCATCAATTCAACAAGAATTGCCAAAAAATTATTGGCCTGCCAAATGATTGATGCCAAATTTTTTGGGACACGCTGTATTAGTTATTTTAACATGTTCAATCGTTTTTGGGTTTTTTTTTGCCTGTATATTTCAGGTATTTGGTGTAGATGAACTGGAAACTGTGCATGTGTCCAAAGGGGGGAGTACAGACCTACGAGAGACCGTCCCCTCCCAGAGGTTTGGTAGCAGAGACAGTGGAAAACCTATATGTACAGAAACAGAGGTACAAAAACAGACTAACCTCATGGACATCGTTCTATGACTGCCCACTAAAATAAAATGTATTTTAATTAAGTGTAAAATTATTGTTCTGCTTTACTATATTTCTCCTGGGCTTTTACATTTTTGTTTTTGTTTTGTTTGTGGGCTCATACGAGCACAACCCAAAAACATTGAAAATGGATTTGGACCCAATTTTGTAGCTTTCGTATAACTCAAGTGAGAACTGATTAACTTGGTAGAGGTCTGCCATTCTTATTGAAGACAAATTTGCTATGTAATCCTGACTAGTAAATGCTGTCTTTTTCTAGGTACTGGCTGAGGAGCTGGTGGTGGGTGGTCCTCGCTGGGTCTCACAGTGGGCTATTCTTGCTGCCAGCCACATTCGGACAGACCCGGAGGGATCCGGTGGCGAGAGTCACAGCTTAGTTATCGACAAAGGTACTGATCTTAAGTGTCACCAAGGACGATGATGAGCATGAGCACATTAGGTTTATGCGGCAGAAAGAAAAAATATTTGACACAACTTAAACAAGCATTTCAACCAGTGCGCTGTTTTTTCTAGCAATGCTCACACCAGTCGTACTGAGTTGTAATATAGCTCATATTTTTTTATTACTATTATATCAGCAGATGTAAGTGAATCCAGCCACTCCTTCGGTTCATCTGGTCAAAAAGAACGAAAAAGAAGAACTCTGCCACAGGTGCCTGGTGAGGAGGTTGCACAGGGAAGGAGGACCCCGACGTGCACAGATATGGGGGAGAAACAGGACACAGAACTGCAAGAGAAAGAGAAGCAGGAGGAAAAGATAGTCAGGGGGCAGAATATTCCTGGTCGTGGCAGTCCCAGTCGCTCCTTGCCAGCCAAGTCACAGGAGAGTAGTCATGGGAGAACAAGCCAGACAGGTGTAATGGCCAAGCTACCACCTCGTCCAAAGACTAGTGGAGAGAGGAGAAAGGAGGAGGTACAGAGGAGGAAAAAGGAAGACGAGAAGATCAGGGACAGTGGTGGAAAACCCTTTTTGAGACAGGAGAGTTTTACTGTGGAGAAACCAAGTTCCAATGTACCCATTGAGCTCATACCCCGCATTGATGGCAGCAGACCCCCGAGTCGAGAGGCTGGCATTGACAGTGCCACACTACAGAGAGACTCTGAGGCAGTTGCAGCATTTTTAGAGGGCACCATATCAGACCAAGGTGATCCACCAAGTCAGTCTATTGAAGGTTCCATGTCTCCCGAGTCAGATGTGGACACAACTAGTACAGTAAGCCAGGCTGACGGAGCTAGGAAAGTCGTTCAAAAACGCCGGATTCTAGTAGGGCAGCAAAAAGAGAAAACTGTGGTCTGCTCCAACAATAAAGGCCCAGCTTTTGGTCGAGGAACTCAAGACAAGAGGGTTAAGAGCAGAGCGCCGGGTTCTCAGCAGCCGTGGACCTCTCTGGACCTCACAGATGATGATGTCAATTCTAACTCACTTCTCTCTGACACCCAGCCCACATCTACACAGGAAACCCAAGGTTCACGTGCTAAAGTCCAGGCAGGAAGCACAACAGTGGGGGCCAGCACCAAGTCTAGTAGGGCTAAGAGCACCCAGCCCCCTGCTTCTCTTCCAGCCGGTAAAAGTACATGTGTCCCCAAACCAAGACCGACAAGGGCATCCATTCTGCGGAGAGCTCGGCTTGGTGACTCAACTGACACTGAACCTGCTGATCTGGACAGGATGTCTGTGGCCTCTGAGGCCTCAACCACTAGCTCCACATCCAGAACGGAGATGGTAAAAAGGGGAATGTCTAGGATAGAAGCTCTGGCACAGCCAAGGAGGCCAAGGGTTGGCTCCCCTTCTGCCCAGAGTGATTCTGAAGCCACGGTGACCAGGAGTAGAGGACTTGGAACCAGAAGTACTGTTGGTGAGTTTGCTATTCGACAAGGACTAAGAGGGTGCAGTGTGTCTTCAGCAGCTGGACCTAGGGCCAGGGCTAACAGCGCCTCCAAGCTGCCAGACAAAAGTAAAGCCACCTCGTCTCATGGAAACGTCACTCCAGCAGGTGAGTATAAACTATACCTTTTAATCTGTCACAAATTGTATTTTCTTCTGGGGTCTGGTTTGTCTCTTATATGATTCTTAACCTTCTTGGATTTCAATGTTATAATTGTCAAGTACTACCTAATCTTTCATTCTTTCCACAGTCAGCACTCGTTGGCGCCGTGTGCCCGTAGACTACGCCTCCACCTCAGAGGATGAGTATGGTTCCAACCGCCATATGTCCAAACAGGGCCACGCACGGCTGGTACTATCCACACGGGTGGCTCAGTTAGGAGGCTCAGGGCCAACCCCTCCTAATCCTGCTGGATTGAAGCCACAGTCTAGAGATCAGGATGAGTATATGAGAGACTGGACAGCACACAGTGAGGAAATAGCCAGGTATGGAAGGGCAGTTTTAAAATTTAGCACACTGAAAGAAACGTATATGTTTCAACACCACTAGTAATGATAGCCACTAACTTTTGTAATAAAGGTCCAATACCAGCAGTTAGAGGACACATTTTTGGACATATTTTTCCCCCAAATTTCATTTGTACGGTACCTTACCTTGGAGGCATTTCTACGGTGGCCGAGAAGTGCAGAACACGTTAACAAAAAGCAAACCAATTTACACTTACGCCACCCGGAAGGGGAACGTACCAAATCCCAAAGTTATAGGAAGTGATAACGTTTGGACCAATCAGCTACGGCAAGTTGGTACATTCCTTTTCTGGTGTATTTTTGTTGCCGAGAAGTGCAAAAAACAAAAGAAAAAGAAAAACAAATTACAGTTACACCACCCGGAAGGGGATCCTACGTCATACTATTTTCTAAGGCACAGTACTTCATGATAATGAAGTGGCACTTTTTGTCGGCTTTATCGGTAAGTATAAAACACCGGAAGTGCGCAGTTTATGAAAGCTTTGAAATTTATTATATATGTGGTAGAATTTGATTCAGTCATACCTGTCCAGAAATACTGTGAGAGGAGCGGGTTAGAAATTCACAATGTATTGGTGGCACGCTGTAAAGTAGTTGTCCCCCTATTCTTTTTTTTTTTTTTTTTTGTACACCAAATGACTGTTGCCACTGTGGTTCATTATACTGTACATGCAAGCTCAGTTCACCTGTACAGCCTATGGTCAGCAGGTGGCGCACTATTACTGCGTTGCTCATTTAGAGGAGATGTGATAAAGCCAACAAAAAGTGTCACTTCATTATCATGAAGTACTGTGCCTTAGAAAATAATAGGACTCCTGATAGTTGAGGTTTTAGTGACCAGAATACTACATGTCATTTGTATTTCAATATGTTTTGAGTAATAATAGACCATAGTCTACCAGGAAACAGCAATCATTAATTAATTGATTAATTTGTGAAAAACGCAATATAGCGAGGGAGCGATAATCAATATGCGATATTGCGAGGGATGACGGTATATTAAACTGGTTCTCACATTGTTATTGGATATTTGTATTGGCTCAACAGGATTAGCCAGGATTTGGCCAAAGACCTAGCCATGCTTGCAAGAGAGATTCACGACGTAGCTGGAGAGATTGACACAGTGAGCCCGGCAGCCACTGATCCTGGCGTCTTGGTATTGCCATAATATTTTAAAGTACAGCAAATAGTTGATTCAATTGCTTTGTATGTAATATTCATGCAAATGGGGCAGACCAGCCTCGAGTCATTGGAATTTATTGTGTTCTAGTTGGAGGAGCGTGGCTGTGATGCCAGCTTGGACAAAGGGGGTCCCTCCACAGATCATAACAGCATCCTGGAAAGCAATGGGACGTCAGTTGAACTGAGACCGAGATCTTGCAGTTCACAGGGATCTCGCTCCATTCGTCGACAGACGTGGAACAGAGATGAGGCGAGTTCCACGTTCAGTATTCTATACTATTCTGAAATACTGATGTTTTTCAACTTTGGACAGACAACAAAACAATCAATCAAAACAAGCAATGTTTCTAAAGACAATATATTTATTCAGTGGAGGGCACTGATGTTGATCTGTTTGCATTTGTAGCATAATTTAAGATGAACTGACCACTAGAGGGAGCACTGTATACACACAATAAAATGTGGCGGCAGTATAGTAGCTGGGTTTGTAAGGACTTGGGCTTCGGAGCCAGAAGCCAGAACGTACCGCGGCAGACAAAAAGGAATTGAAATTACTTGTTGGAGTTGTTGTTAGTCCGCTGTCGGACTACTGCAGCAGTGCCCTTGGGCAAGGCATCTAACCCCTTTGTTTACTAGGCGTTATCTGAGAGCTGCGCCTTTGCCGACGTCACTTGAGAAACGCCCCTTTTCTGAAGAGCTGAGACCATCGTGGCGCCCGCCACGTACAAAAATGCAATTTTTACGAATTTAACTTTCGCTTGAAAAAAAATGAACAACGTAGAACACGCTTAGAAACAATATAGAACATATTTAAGCAAAGTTGATAAATCATGTCAGTGACCCTTCAAAGCTCATTTTAGCAACTGCAATATTCTTCTCATTGTTTGATTCAAAACATGTTTACACCCATCAGGCAATTCTAGAAAGTTTACTTCTACCATCCGTGAATCAACTCTCAACCAGGATACGTCAATCAGTCGACAAAACAGCCAGCAAGATCAGGTAAGCATCACGACAAACATACAGTCGGAAACTTGAAATGTTATGTTGAGTTATGTGTAAAGCACTTTGTAACATTTTCATATGATACACTGAGGAAACACGATAAGATACCTTGTTTTTTACGGGATAGGTTCCCAAAATAGCCCATAATAAGTCAAAGCCGCAAAGTAGAGAACTTTATTTGTTTACAATGATTATACTGTATATGTTTCAAGCCTGTAAAAGCCCTCACCGTACACTTTATACACTTTTCTCAGACAGGCATTAACATGATCTCACATTTCTCTCTTGTTTAAACATTCTTAGTGACTCACGCATATTTTACTCATCTGACCGTGATATCCTTGTTAAAACGTATTGATCCTGCCTCGTACTCCTCCATGAACAGAAGATTCATATACAGTATTCCGTAATGGCGCCCTACAGCCGCGTAACTTCTGCCTTGGTCTGCTTTCGTCGACATAGTGGGTTTTGTCGGGGAGAAATGTGCAACCATACAGTGTTCAGTCGCTCTTCACTTTCTTCTATTGTTTACAGTATTGGCAGTTTGCAAGCATCTCGCACGGATAGCTAGTTTGCTAGCCATGATCACAACAAGAGACGGCATAGAAGACAATGAGCGGTGCAGACAAAAGAGATAGACTAGAGGCACCGCCGCATCGTACTAAAGCACAAACAAAACTACAACACTCAACTTCCCACAATGCAATTCTTCTTAAAGGGCCGGCTTGCCCTGCAAAAATTTTCATACGCTGTAAAAAATTTTAAAAAGCACTAAAATTGCACTAAAAAAAGTCTGCGAAACAGCGAGTATATATATTTTTGTTCTGTTTGTTTGTTTAATCTGTTTTTGCTGCTTTCAACCCAAAGGATACTTTTCAAGGACAAGGACAGGAAATGGGAAGAGATTGAGAGCAAACTTCAGGCAGAGCACGACTCCTTACTGCTGAAGAGCTCCAACAAGGTGATGGGCCTAACTGCCCATGATTGCAGTAGATGATTGCATCTACTAGTTTTGCAAAAATAGTTTCCATGCAAGTTTTGTTGTAAGTTCTGCATGTTGAAAATTGCATGTGTCTGGGCTCAGGAAACACACATGCGCAGCGTGACCAACTGTATTGTACTGTCGTCGCTCCTCAACAGTTACATTGGATAACCACCTGTCACAATAGAAGGCAGCAGAAAGACTCCAAAATAATCCACAGAGTCAAAATAAGAACGTGTCATTTAATTAATACAATGGCTCCTTTGTGAGTGCTTTACAATGCAACAGATGAGAAATTGTAAATGTGAGGTCGTGTAGAGACAGAAATGACATGCTAGGTGTAGGTTTAGATAAATAAATATATGATTTAATAAAAGCATGAAATAGATAGTTGTGTTTTTTCCCACATGCCTGCAATCTGTTTGTGACTGGTGGGTAGTGTTTTCATCTAATTTTCGATTTAATCGACGGATAAAAAAAAAAAACAGGTTGATAATTGTGACACCCTCGATGAAGTGACGTGCGTGTATGCGTGTTTCATCTGCTCGTCTCTCGTCTATCTGTTCGTTTGTTTCAGTCATTCGTCAATTTTTTACTTTTTCAGCAGTCATTGAACACACCTCAGTTATGTGCTGCGAGAAGCAAAAGGGGAACGTAAACATCACGTTCTCCGACGCTGTCGCAGCGTAATAAATCCACCAAGTAAAAGACAAACTGCCGCGTTCTTCAACTTGAACACACTCATCTTTACCTTTGCTACCGGAAACTAACTTAAATCCCAGGATACATCTCACCTTTTGAGAGCCTCTCCATTTTAGTCTTTAAATGTCTCTTCACTCGATTTGCCACTAGGTGTTATTACTCATTAAATAGAGCGACAGCTTTGCTAAGTTGGCAACACTGATCCCTCTTGCTATATGTTCTCATTCTCTGGCAGACCAGGTGTCCATGAGGTCTGTTAACAAGCGGAGTTCCGCAAACGGTGTTGTTTTTTATGTGTTTATGAGCAAGACCGAGGAGGGAGCAAAATCTATTTGTCACGAGAAAATGTGTGGGAGTTCTACTTGAAAGGGGTCCTTATAGTACCTCTGTTGGAATCTGACTATACAGAAAATAAAATGAAATAAAATACAACTAATTTGACCTTCTTAGGCAATAAAACGATGGTAGGGTAAACACTGTAATGTACGCTGTTTGGTATTACTTTGGTATGAATACAAAATGACACACCGTGAAATGCAATTTGTCACGGCTCTAGTAATGGAGTATTTGTTTCTAATCTGTTTACATGGATAATCCAATAATGGCATACAGTAGAAAATCCACTCACACAAAATATTGGATTACTTTGCGAGGAAGTCATTGAACATGTTGACGGTATTACATTTGTGTGAGGTAAGAAGTCCTTAGATGGCCTTAATGATGCTTACACTCCTGTTTAGAGGAGAAGAGAAAATACCGGATATCTGATGGAGCAAAAAGACTCACGAGTTCCTGATGCACAACGCTGGTGTGCTCAGAAGTACTGCTTCACTCAAGGACACGGTCATCAGTTGTGTCCAGTTGCCTCACATGAGCCCCAGAAGAGATCCGATTGTTTTGCGCACAGTGAAAGAGCTCGTAGCGTATAAATAAGTGTACACAGCTTATGCCCAAAAATACATTCAATGAGCTCTATTTAACTACTGTAATAAGCTTCAACGAGATTTAATTTGATCTGTGTTCTTTTGCCAGGAGATTTCCACCATTATTCAAGACCTGAAGAGAGTGGAAAGACAACTCCTTGGTATGGATCTGGTTAACTTAATATTTCTGCAAGGAAAAGTAGAAGGATGGTGTTACTCAAGGCTTTTTCCCACAAGTAGTATGGTTTGGTTCAGTTTGGCTCAAATGTGTGGCATTTCCATTGTAAGAAGTCCCACAATTTTCAACAGTCAACAATCAATGATACGCTTTGGTTCACTTGTAGAGGGCGGAGCTCGACACATTGCTGTCCATTGATTGGTTGACAGAGAATTGTCCGACAATGGAATGATCTGAACAGGAAGAAATAAAGACCTGTTCAAAAGATATTTATGTTGTGGATTAGGGATTGGCGTCATAATAAATTATTGACCATTAAGAATGTGGTTATTGTGGAAAACGGCTGATTTATTGAATCTTGAAGCAGTTGAGGCAAAATGGACTGCACTACTTGCCACATACGTGTCAAACTCAGGCCCGGCAAAGAGGCACAAGACAGTCAAAAGTCAGAATTTTAAGGGCCCTGGTTCTCTTTTTATTGCAATTTCATTTCATTCTTGTATTTAATATTTTTATTACTGTACTTTATATGTCCTTCATGTGCTCCGTGTACAGTGTGGGTGACTTAGGAGTTCATTTAGGTAGAATTTAGGTGTATGAGACGCCTTACACCAACACTCGACCTACATCGCAGTCTAGGAACAGAACTTGTTTGTAACCCGAGAACCACCTGTAATGTGTTGTCAGAGTATTGTCTAATAAGAGTCTAATCAATCCCATCCATCCAAAATGCAGCCGTCCATTAAGTGTATATGATCCCATTTGGAAGCATATTAAATCCAGTTTGTTTTGCTCTCACAGTCATTGATATGATGGTGGACCCCGATGGTACTCTGGATGCCCTGACCAGCTTGGGCCTAACCAGCCCTTTGACAGACCAGAAGAGTCCTGCAGCTCAGCAAGCAGAATCGGTTCTTTCTTCCGGAGCAGAAGCTTCCGCCATTGCACTCTCAGACGCAAAGCATGAAGTGGCTCCCAGTGAACCTCACGGACTGTCAGAGGGTTCCCAACAGACCTCTGGATAATTAACAACCCTTTAAAGCATCTGGTTAATGTGCTCTTTATGTTGGAGACACCCTGGAGCCCTGGAAACAAACTTTTTTTGACTGTGAGTATTTTGGTTTTGAATGAGACAATGTGACCTGACCCCTGTTTGAGAACCTTAAGTAACAGGACAAAATAAGTTACATTTCCCAAATCTGTATGAATCTCCGTCTTGGCTAAGTACAAACTCATCTTTTTTGCACTATATTATTATCCAAGCTGTTCGTTCCCTATATGACCCGTGTCAGTTTGGTTGGCATTGCCGGCAATGAGACTGACCCGTTTCCAGTGAGGGTTGGAGTCTGCCAGGGCTGACCTTTGACTCCGATTACTTTATGGACAGAATTTCTAGACGCAGCCAGGGTGTTGAGGGGTTCCGGTTTGGTGGCTGCTGGATTGGGTCTCTGCTTTTGGCAGATGATGTGATCCTTCTGGCTTCACTGAGCCGTGACCTTCAACTCTCACTGGATCGGTTAGCAGCCGAGTGTGAAGTGGCCGGGATGAGAATCAGCACCTCCAAGTCTGAGTCCATGGTTTTCGCCCGGAAAAGGGTGGAATGCCATCTATGGGTCAGGGATGAGATCCTTCCCCAAGTGGAGGAGTTTAAGTACCTCAGGGTCTTGTTCATGAGTGAGGGGAGGATGGAACGCGAGATGGACAGACGGATTGGTGCGGTGTCTGCGGTGATGCGGACTCTTCATCGGTCTGTTGTGGTGAAGAGAGAGTTGGACCGAAAGGCAAAGCTCTCAATCTACCGGTCCATCTACGTTCCTACCCTCACCTATGGTCATGAGCTTTGGCTAGTGACCGAAAGGACAAGATTGCGGGTACAAGCGGCCGAAATGAGTTTTCTCCGTAGGATGGCTGGGTCAGAAGCACTGTCATCGGAGTAGAACCGCTGCTTCTTCGCATTGAGAGGAGCCAGATGAGGTGGCTTGGGCCTCCCGGACACCTCCCTGGGGAGGTGTTCAGGGCACGTCTGACCAGTAAGAAGGCCTCAGGGAAAACCCAGGACACGTTGGAGAGACTAGGTCTCTCAATTGGCCTGGGGCCTTGGGATCCACTGGGAGGAGCTGGATGGAGTGGCCGGGGAGAGGGAAGTCTGGGCTTCCCTGCTTAGGCTGTTGTCCCCGCGACCCGACCTCGGCTAAGCGGTTGAAGATGGATGGACGGATGGTTGGATTGATATTATCCAAAGTATTGTATGTCTGTGATTCACAAATGTTTGTTTGCCTACTTTGTCATTGAAATGCAAATTAATAAATACTGTAACAGAGAAAATGCAAAGATATCAAAAATCTGCTACGGCAAGTCCTAATTGTAAATACATGACATCAGTTGTCGGCATTCCCAAGATCTGTCTCAGTAATGATTTTGAGAACTTTATTTGCTGTAAAAAAATGAGATGCACAGGATTTACCTTCTGTTTCATAGAGTCAAATCCCAAACTACAACATGCCTTTTCATTGTGAAAATCTTCATTTGGGACCTGTGCATGAATAAGTCAAATGTAGCTTTGCGAAAGGTTTTCCTCTTCCTCGTGTATTTTGTCACAAGTGCCCAGGATCAAGCAATCATAGAAATATCACACTCACATATGAGATGGTCAAAGGGTCATAAAACCATTTCTTTGCACATTATGATGCTGGTGTCTGTTACAATTAATATCCGACAGACCAGGACACGTCCCTTTCAATGTTCTTTTATGGTGGTCTTTTAACCAAAAAGTATGCAGAGTTGCAGTCTGCAGGGAAAAGTCTGTCAGAGTATTTTCTACTGTTGTGTTTGAGCCAGCATAGACAGGGTCTACCTCCAAGTCCTTCAAAGGAGGGATGGACGGTGTATCATCATACTAATGTTTACACATGAATGTAACCTGAATACATTTTAGCCAAACAAATTTACTAAAGATTACTAACTGCATTTTGTGATCAGCACTTAGTGTACTTTGTCTTTGACAATTTGGAGAAGTTTTATTTGAATGGTTTGTACAATTATTTTTCTTTGTAGTGATTTTGTTATAATTGTTGATCTGTTGTTGTCCACAATACCTGTATATTGTTTGCCTTGTTTCCAATAAAATGCATGATAATTAGGGGTGTAACGATTCATTCACTACTTCCGATTTATGTTCCTACGATTCAACTACATCGAGCTGTGTTCCTAAATTTCCATTCAGGACGACATATATATCGATCTAACATCTATTAAAAGGTCGTAAAAAGGTAACCAATCGACGGAATCGATACTAGGAAATGAAGCATTGGATTTAAGCACGGCAGGCTTTATATGAATGTGTTTTTTAAAGCAATTTCAATGAAAAAGAAATTAAACGTTACAGTCCGCCTGTCGGTGACGTCTTCGTCTTCCGGGTATGCGGTGGTCATGGGAGTTGTAGTTGATGGGTGAAATACAGTTGATTCGCTTCTTCTTTTGGTCAGCGCATTCACTTTATCCAATATTCATATTTAACTCATCTGGCCTTATTTATGACTCCTTTTAAGTGACATTTATGGGGACAATATACAAAGTAAGGAGGTTTTGTACGCCTCTGGAGCAGTGGCGCTTAGTGACGTCATCACGCAGCTATATCAAAACATATATGTGGTATTGTTACAAAGACAATCCCCGTATTATAGCCCACACTGTGCGTGCACGCTCGATTAGGAGAGTCCGTGGGGACGTCCTTAAAAATGCTATTTTTCATATTATATCGGGTGTATTTTCATTCATATAGAGAAAAGTTACATCCAAATGTAAGCCTTTCAAGCTCATGGATCGGAGCTTCAGGACGAGTTAAAAGGTATGTAGGATATAAATTCGTTTTAATATCTGTCTGCAAATAAAATCTCATTAAAATTTGATGGTGCGAAATATGTTACTTTGGCCCGGGATTATTGTGTACATGTTAGTAGAAACCAATACAGCAGGGGTCGCCAACCCGTCGCTCGTGAGGTACTAGTCGATCTTTGGGACTGTGCCTGTCGATCGCGAGAACATTTTGAAAAAAACGTGTCATCATATCAGTGCCCTCACCTCCCAGAGCGACCAACAGGCATGCATTTTGTCCACTGAACACACCCATACGCCTCGCCGCTATCCAGGCAGCAACCCACGAGCCCCAGCAAGGAGTCCAGAGGTACACTAGTACACCGACAGGAGTCGAGGTAGGTGGCACCAATCACTTTACTCTCCACTCAACTCAACAACAAGCAACAATTCTTTAGCAATAGCTAAGTGGCTACAACAACCTCATGACCCGGAAATGGAAGTAAACTTGGTAAATATTACAAATAAATTGTGGGTCACCACAATGTGTTAATTCCATGACAGGAGACACGTGATGTAACACATTTCAGTATCGGTTGATATCGGAATCGGAAATTGAGAGTTGGAGGCACACAAGCTAATATCGGACATCCCTACAAATGTCAAATGAAAGGACAATTGAACATTTAACATCACTTTTGCCTAGTTTTGCAAAGAGGGAGGGTTATGCTTGGAGGGCAGTCCCTTTATTTTAACTGTTACTGCACTTATGGGGCGCAGTTTCAGCAGAGGTTTGTTAAAGGCTTGTTGACATGCACAGTTTTACTTTCATAAAAGAATGCCACAAACATGGTGTGGGAAAAGGAGAAATTAACATTTAACATAATTACCTGAAGTGGGCATCCTTCACCAAGTTTGGAGGCATGTTTGTCTGCAATTTGAAACTCGCCATGGCTGACGACGGTGTGGATGCCTGTTCTTTTTTTTAATTTATTTTCAAACCAGCTTCTGCTCGCTTTCAGTTTCTCACGCGTCGTTTAAAAGTCATGCGACACAAGCAGAAAGTGTGGGGGAAGGCTCGACTGTCCAAATGAGTAGACGTGGTTTTGCTGTTGATCATTTTGTGAGGGGGATATTGAGTGGACAGAACATTTATTTGATGAATGTACGTTCTGTAAAATTCTTGCATTGTCTAATACTGATCTTTGGGACTCTTGCAAAAAAAAAAATGAACATGTCTTCTTTGTAATAATTGTCATGGTTAAAGTTTTCATTCAACAACATTTTTTTTTAAACAAAACCATGCTGCCTCGCGTTTACCACAAAAATTTCTTCTTCTAAAAAATCTTTTAGGAAACTCCTCATTCAATTTAGCATTTTTATTGTTTGTTATTTATTGTGTTAATTACGTATACTGTAAGTTCTTGACTGTTATGCTATTTCAAGAGGGAAATCTATTTGATAATGATGCCATTATTGCTATATGTGATGGATTTTGTTAAATTAAAATGAATAATAACGAAATGTTACCAAAAAAAAAAATTGCACCAGACACACCACAAAGGACGTATGACGACCAGACAACCACTCGAGAGAAAGTGGGAAGTAAATACGCATACTAGCGTGCGTTCACACTGCAGGTCAATTTTTAGCATATATGACCTGTTTTTAGTTCTGAAAATCATTACTGAGACAGATCTTGGGAATGCCAACAACTGATGTCATGTATTTACAATTAGGTCTGTTTTGCTGTTTCAGGATCTGGATCTGATTCTGATGTGATAAATGGATGCATGAATTCTGCTGAAGGAGAATGTCCAGCCACCAGTTGGTGACATCAAGCTGAAACCAACTTGGGTTCTGCAGCAGGACAATGATCCAAAACACACCAGCAAGTCCACCTCTGAATGACTGAAGACTTTGGAGTGGCCTAGTCCTGACCTGAATCCTATTGAGAAGCGATGGCATGACCTTAAAAAGGCTCTTCATGCTGGAAAAGCCTCCAATGTGGCCGAATGACAACAATTCTGCAAAATTCCTCCCCAGCGCTGTAAGAGACTCATTGCAAGTTATCACAAACGCTTGATTGCAGTTGTTGCTGCTAAGGGGGGCCCAACCAGTTATTAGGTTGAGGGGGCAATCACTTTTTCACACAGGGCCTTGTAGCTTTGGATTTTTTTCTCCCTTAATAATAAAAAGTTTCATTTAAAAACTGCATAAAGTGTTCAGCTGTGTTGTCACTAACTGATATTTACATTTGTTTGATGATCTGAAACATATAAGTGTGACAAACATGCAAAAAAATAAGAAATCAGGAAGGGGGCAAACACTTTTTCACACCAGTGTGTGTGTAAAGTGTTTATTGCACTACATGGGCGACTGTGGTTCGAAACCCCGCCATGGCAAATATTTGCGATTGTAATTAATTTTTAATTGTTTTTGTTGCTGGCTCTCAGTGTCTGGCGAAAAAAAGTCACTCAATGCACGGCCCGCCACTCTTTTTGTCTGACAGGCCAACTAACTGACCTACAGACGTCAGGGTGAGCGAACTGAATTATACGCTTATTTTTCAGAATTTACACATGTTCATATTTTGTTGGATTTTTCATATAAAAATTGCCTTTAACATGCATGCTTCTACTTTTACATCCACTGTGCATACAGTACACGAATGCCAGTGTGTCTACATGGCACCTTTTTGTAGCCATGAATTATGCAGGCTATAAAAACCTCCAATCATCCTCAGCAGGCATATGGTGCCTCTCTCAGCAAGGTTTCTCGGGTGAAAATGACTCAGTACGCTGATGCTGCAGGTCAGCATTCTGTGTGATGTTTCCGTTTGAGAAATCCTATTTCTGTTTTTTGTGTGTACTATATTTAATTCAATTTCTAATATTCTTATCTTGTTATTCCACACTTTCTGCAAGTACGGCATCTCCTGTTGCATTTGTATCATGTCCAGAGAGTCTCTGGCAGAAACCACCTGCACACCCCTCCCATCCTGCCTAGTAGATCAACTACAAACAAACACACACACACACAGACAGACCCTCCCTAACAAGTCTGAGGGAGTGAGGAGAGGCGTTGGCTGTGGCCACAAACAGAGCACAGGGAGTGCAGCAGCCTGCAAGTCAGATGGCTGAGAGAAAGAGAAAACATCACTTGTGGCTGATTCAGCGCTAGATGACAGATTGGGGGGGGGAAATGTAGACAGGAGTGACAGCATCTCGCTGTTAGGTTAGCTTGTGTCAGACTGTCTGTGGCCCTGCACGCAGCACAGACACAGACACACAGGGCCATCAATGGAACTGTCAAATGATCCAAGGTCGAGGGGGCATGAGGAGGTTCCCCCAGGCCTGCTTTCTGATCTGTCCCACGTGAAAAACAGCAGCTTCAGTGCTGCCCAACAACAGGGCTACTCTGCAACCATCTTTCTGCGCCGCAAAGACAAACTGGAGAAGGTAAGGCAACATTTCAAACTTAATGACCAAGTCTTTGTTTTTTCCTAATGTGCTTTTGTGACATTTAATGGTGGGATTGAAGAAAACCCTCGATTCAGTGTAAAAGTGCGACAGGAGTCGGGTTTACATCCAGTGGAAGAACTCTTAATGTCTGAACTGCATAATAGTGTTGAGCACAATAGAATGGCAGGATGAGACGTGGCTGCGCTCTGTTGCCTCAGATGAGTATTGATCACCACTTTTCCTCATTGTTAGCACACAGTCTGCACACATAAAACAGACTTAAACCTCTTAGCCAGCAAGTTTGTTTTCTTCTTATTTTGGTCATTTTACGAGCAATGAGTGGCTGCGCTGCATGCATATAGCCCTTCTATAAAACAGTAGATCATTATTTGTAGATTTTATCTGCATATTTTTAACTTGCAGGTTCATTGTACGGTATTTAAAAACACAATGTGGGCTGAAAATGGCCCCTGGGCCGCACTTTGGACACCCCTGATTTACAGTGTTTCTTTTTAGGAAAGCGCAAGCGCATTAATCATTTATCTCATTGTGTTCAAAGTAACTTGAAAAGTTCAGAATGGATTTGGATGAAATTTTCAGGGATTGTCGGAAATGGGATATGGAAGGACTGATTAAATTATGGGGGTGATCCGGATCACCGTCTGGATCTAGGAAGTTTTTAAAGGATTTTTTTAACATTGCGAGGTAGGACCATTTTCACCATGTGCATGTAACTCCACAAAAAATGGTCACTTGGAGGAAAAAAATACAGGTCTAGTTTCCAACACGTTCTACAAAATATCAGACTGATCAAAAAACGTAGAATTATGATTTTGGTGTGACTCACTATACGGGGGAAACTATGGCGCTTGGCGGAGGTCTCCGAGTGCTTCTCTAGTTAGTAAGCTTAGCTGAACTGTAGCATCAATAGTTGCAACAATGCTTTCAACTCTACTGAACAATGGCAGCACACTGCTCTCATCTTTATCAGTTTATGGAGGTGAAGTGTTCAAAAACAGGCGCGCCAAGAGGCGAGCGTTCCGAAAGGAGCGTCACAGCGTATCGCCGTCACAGACAGGCAGAGCCGTGTGGCTGTAGTCACCTATACACTCCGATATAGTGTCCCCTCGTTTATCACGTGGATAGGTTCCCAAAATAGCCCCCAATAAATGAAATCCGCGAAGTAGCCAACTTAGTTTTTTTTTACAATGATTATGTGTTTTAAGGCTGTAAACCCAGAGTGAGGTGGGTAGCGGCCGAAGGCGGGGGCTTTGGCGGTCCGATCCTCGGTTGCAGAAGCTAGCTTTTGGCACATGGAATGTCACCTCTTTGGTGGGGAAGGAGACTTCAACTCTCACGTTGGCAGCAACAGTGAGACCTGGGGAGCTGTGATTGATCTGAACCCGAGCAGTGTTTTGCTATTGGACTTCTGTGCTCGTCACGAACATGTTCAAGCATACGGGTGTTCATATGTGCACCTGGCACCAGGACACCCTGGGCCGCAGTTTGATGATCGACTTTGCGGCCACATGTTTTGGACACTTGTGTGAAGAGAGGGGCGGAGCTGTCAACTGATCACCACCTCGTGGTGCGTTGGCTCCCATGGTGGGGAAGGATGCCGGTCAGACCTGGCAGGCTTAAAAGTATTGTGAGGCTCTGCTGGGAACGTCTGGCAAAGTCCCCTGTCAGAAGGAGTTTCCTCCGGGAGAGCTTCGCCCATGTTCCGAGGGATGCGGCGAACATTGAGTCCGAGTGGGCCATGTTCCGTGCCTCCATTGTCGAGGCGGATGATTGGAGCTGTAGGCGTAAGGTGGTTGGTGCCAGTTGTGGCGGTAATCCCAGAACCCGTTGGTGGACACCAAGACTCCGGAGGCAGCTGACGGGTACCGGTAGGCCAAGTGGTCTGCGTCTCTGGCGGTCACTGAGGCAAAAACTCAGACATGGGAGGAGTTTGGAGAAGCCATGGAGAACGATTTCCGGACGGCTTCGAAGAGAGGGGGAAGCAGTGCATGGTAAACACCGTGTATGGTGGGGATGGTGTGCTGCTGACCTCGACTCGAGATGTTGTGGACGGGTGGGCGGAATACTTCAAAGACCTCCTCAATCCCACCGACAAGTCTTCCACTGAGGAAGCAGTGCCTGGGGACTCTGCCGTGGGCTCTCCTATCTCTGGGGCTGAGGTGGTTAAAAAGCTCCTCGGTGTTACACTCAAAAGCTGTTTTTCCACTAAGCGAACGACTTATTGGGAAGCTCAGACTTCCCGTTCCCCGGCCACCTCTTCCAGTGCCACCGGGAGGACACCAAGACGTTCCCAGGCCAGCTGTGAGACATAATCCTCCCAGTGTGTCCTCGGTCTGCCCCAGGGCCTTGTCCCGGCTGGGCAGGCCCGGAACTCATCAACAAGGAGGTGTCTGGGAGGCAGACTAGCTGACGAGAAGACGCCTTTTGGATTGAAGGTGAAAGGTCTTCAACAAACAAGATGAGTCCAGTTTCCTCGATAACGATAATTATATTATAATTATATTTATAACGAATATTGGCAAAACCCGAAACCAACAGTAGTTTGCTAAGCTCTTAGCAGGCTTAATGCATCACATTAAGCTTTCTACCTACGAGCATTAATCATTCAGCATGAATGAATATAGTCTATCTTGTAGAATTCAGAGCAGAGATGGTGTCAGATTATGACACATTGCTCTTTGTTTCACTGCTACTTTCTTGTCTCCCTGCTCATAACTACATTTTTTCAAAAGCTATTCATTGAAGTGTAATGCGTCAAACGCGTGGCCTTATCCGACCTGAGTGGACATAAACATTTATGGCTACCATCAATAAATTACTTCATTGTAATCTGTGATTCAGCTAAAAATGTAGCTGACTGCAGCCTGCAGTGGTGGTTTTTGAAGTAGTAGTACTCTGCCCTGTCCAGACACTGATGGGGCTTTTTCAAGTAGACAGGCTGGATCATTTTTTACCGCTAGATCCCAATCTGCAGCTTTTGGCATGTGGCCCAGCTGGGTTCCATCATGGCGTGGTGCCCAGTCAGCCTTCACTTAGCAAATATCACCTTGACTTTGATGTTAGAGTAACATGGAAAACCAGAAAAAACTCATAAAATGCCAACACGTCCACTGAGCCTCTGGTGTGAAGGTGAGACACCCGCAGTGAAACGTCCTTCACAGGCATTCAGGAAGGTTCTTTTGGATAACAGGAAATGTAGAATTTGGTGTAAGGATTACCGTAATTTCCGGCGTATGAACCGCTACTTTTTTCTTAAACTTTGAACCCTGCAGTTTATACAGCGGTTTGGCTAATTTATGGCTAAATTCTAATCTCGTGACATCTCCTGTACTTCAGAACTACTACTAATCATTTAAATACGGTGCTGCTCGCGAGTCAGTGAGGAAACGGTAGCTCTTTCTTTGGTAGGAACCAATCACGAGCTAGCAGTGCACTCACAACGAGCTTGTCAACCCACTGGAAATCGCAGGAAGTCATTATATGTAACAGTCTGACTCACGGTGTCATCTTACAAAGAACACTAAACTCATCACACAACAACTTAACACTCAAAAGGTATACCTGATAAATATACAAACAAGTACCAATAAGGGAGCAAAATGAAAAAAAAAATATATTTTAAAGCTTTCCCTTAATGCATTGCGTCTGAGCAGAGCATTCATTGGTGGCTGCCGGGGCGCTGCAATATTCTTTATAGTTTTTGTTTTAATTACCTCCGCCAAGTGCTAAGCGCAAGTGCAGCACGGAGGTTATCTTTTTGCTGGCGTTTTATCTGTTTGTTTGTGTTCAAAATAACTTGAAGAGTTCTGAATGGATTTGGATGGAATTTTCAGGAATTGTCAAAAATGGGATATGGATAGATATTGATTTATTTCATAATTGCTGTGTTTATAAACTTCATTTTGTCACTCTGTAGCACTTTGAGACTGCTAAAATGTAAAGTGCAATATAAATAAAATGTATTATTATTATGTCAGTCAGCCTCCCTCTGGTGGACAGAGGCAGCATTGCAGCACCGCCCATCCTTCCATCCATTTTCTATCCCGCTTGTCCTCCAATGCTCAGACGCAATGCATGATGGGAAAACTTTAAAATAGTTGCTTTTCGTCATGCTTTTTGTCAACTCATATTGGTGCTTGTTTGTATATTTCTTAATATATACCTTTATATACCTTTATATACCTTATAGTATACCTTTTGATTGTTAAGTTGCTGTGTGATGAGTTTAGTGTGCACGACATATTAACAAATATCCCATATTGTACACTGTAGTGCACATCTTGCAGGAATAAATGAGACAAACACACACCTGAAATATTTGACGACCCCAGTGTCCTCAGTCCCAAAATGCATTATGCATTTTGAAAAAGTTATAAATGATCTTCCATCAAGTTTTTCATCAAGGGGCAGCATCCGTGTCAGGGATTCCAACAAGATATTAGTTTTTGATATGCTTCTACTTTATAGAGTTGACCTGCTTGACCTACTTAAAATGAAAATACCTTGACAGTTTTTTTTTTTTTCAGATACCTAAACTAAAATCCTGTTCACACTTATTTTGCAGTAAAACAGTCACATTCTTTTTGCACCATTGTTACTTGAATTATAAAAATTCCACCCATTTTATATACCGCTTGTCCTCATTAGGGTCACGGGTAAGCTGGAGCCTATCACCCTATCACTGTATCGAGATATTATCGTTATCGTGAGCCATGCATGACATATCGTACCGTATCGTGGGGTACCCTGAGATTCCCGGCCCTATTCCCAATACTTCATGCAGCCCTGCCCGACCCCACCTAGACCCTACCTCCAGCAGCCCCCAGGTAAATTGAGTTTGAAACTCCTGATCTACTGTATCTACAGTATCTATCTGCCTGATGGCATGTTATGTACTTGAAAGACCTGTGTAAAAATAGGGTTGGCCCCGATGGGTGCAGTTTTAAGAGCCGTCACCTCCCTCTGGAAGTGACTCAGACTTTTCCAGCCTCTCTCTCTCCTCTTTTGCTCACTCACCAAGAAGAGGATGTGCATTAAGCATCCTAAACCTTCATGGCAGCTTTCTTTGCTACATATATATATATATATATATAAATGTATATATTGATACATTTTTTACAATGTAAAACCATTCCGATATAGATCAGTGCTATCTGTACCAAAGATTGCCATGTTAGCGTTGTCTTATAAGCTACAAAGTAACTAATGACAGTAACTCATGTATTTTCCAATGTATCTGAAAAAAAAAAAAATTCCTGCACAATAAACATTCACCGTAAGTTGGTAATAATTTATAAATGTATATTTATAATTTATTTATATTTCTAATTATATTTCTAATTATAAACATCAAATATAAATTTGATTTATAATTTTGACACATTTATGTATTTATGCTGCATTGATGTTTTTTCGTCAAGCGTTGAGATTTTGCACTTTGTTCAGCAATCCTTGAACGCACCATTGTTGTGTGATGTGACTGACTACACCGTTACTCACGTGAATCAATCGTGTTACATTATCATTCATTAGTGGTGAGTACTGATACGTTTTATACTTTAAAAGGCGTTTAATAAGCGTGTGAGGCATATTTAAACATGGCTTGTGTCACGGCAATTGAAGAGAGAAAGACAACAAGCAGTGTGTCAAAAAATTGACATTTTTATAGGTGTGTCAATTACTCGTGTGTTTCTTTTTTTTTGACATTCTCTGGTGGTCCCAGCCAAAACAATCTCAATTCGCATGTTCTCCCTGGTTTTCTCCCACATTCCAAAAACAATGCATGTTAGGTTAATTGGAGACTCTAAATTGTCCATAGGTGTGAATGGTTGTTTGTCTATATGTGCCCTACCATTGGCTGGTGACCCGTCCAGGGTGTACACTCCCTCTCTCCCAAAGACAGCTGGAATAGGCTCCAGCATACCCTCGTGATGACAAGTGGCGTATAAAAAGGATGGACGGACTATTTAAATTGACTTCTTAGTTAGAGGAAAAGGCCCACATATATTTTTATATATAGAGGGATTTAACAAAAACATGAAGTCTTTGTATTTGCACATTGCCCAAAGTTACAATAAAGTTACAAAAACTGAATCCCTACTCCGTTTCCGTGCCTCTCTTAGAGTTAAGCAGAGCAACAGCTTGCCTGCTGTCGGTAGCATATGTTGTTTTCTGCTGAGGTAAATAGAGAGACCATTTTTCTATGTTTTGTGCTGCTCTACCAAGGCTTTTTAATGAGCTTGGAAGAGAATGAGAGGGGACGTGATGCTGCAGTAAAACCCAAACGAGTGCACTTTAATTGGGCATTCCTCCCAAAAGCTACATTTGTTAAAGTGATTTAAAGCAGGCAGTGTTGCATGGACAAAGATGTGTGTGTTGCCAGTGGTATGTTATTGCATGATTATCTTCAGGTGTACTGCGTAGTGTTCTCTCGCGGTTCACCTTTCGCATATTCGGTGTTTCGCTGATTTTTTAAAGTGCAATTTAGCAGATATCATTTTTAACGCGCATTGTGTTGTGCGTCCTTGTGGTGTATTAGAGCAATCTATCGGTGCTCTGTTGTATGTGTCTGTTATTGTATTTACTGCTGCTACCAGTAGAGGGTGTTGTATACTCATGTGAGAGATGAAGAGTGTCCACTTGTCTCAGTATGTGTTTGCCTGTACCAGCATATTGGCAATAGCCGGCTAAATATAAAGCCACAACAGTCCTTATTGGCTAAGGGAGAACCCGCCTATTGTGTTCTGTGTCCTGATTGGCTGTAGACCACTGTTAATCAATATCCTTCGTGCCTTTCCTGTTGTGGTAAATTAGCTGGTAAACTAGCTAACTAGCTAACTGAACAATAGAAGAAGAAGCAGCTAACCAGCTAAATGAGGAGCAATATGTTTTAACAAGGATACAAAAAGGCTACAGCCGAACGCCGCCAGGACGAGGCACGGTCAGAGGAGTGAAGTACGCGCGAGTAACTTCATAATTTCTTGTGTTCAACCTAGTAGATTGATCATTAAAATTCAAGAGAAATTTTTACTTTGAGAGTGTTTAAACAAGAGAAAAATGTGAGAAAATGTTCATGCTTGCCTGAGAAAAGTGTATAAAGTGTATTATGAGGGCTTTCACGGCCTTAAAACATATATAATCATTGGAAACAAATATAGTTAGCGGATTTCACTTATTGCGGGCTATTTTGCGAACACTGTATGTCAATTTTTATCACAATGTATCTACAAGACTGGAATAAAGGAGGTATGGAAGGGAAGGAGAGGGGTCTGCTGGGATTTGCAACAACAGCTTTGCATTGGTGGTTTCAACAGGGGCGGTAGGGGGTGGGGGTAGAAAGGGGGGGTGGATCTGTCTCCATCTCTCCAACAGCTTCTGTTATGTCACTGTAGAGCTGCACACATGCACACACTAGACTGCTCGCTCTCACACACACACTCACGCAACACACACGCACGCGCGCACACCTCAAACTGCAGGTAACATCAGGACATCGGGTGCACTTGCACACATGCATGCGTTAGGACAGTGAAGCGTGAAGCATGCTGAAGCTGGAGAAGAGCTGACTGAAAGGTACAAACGGACCGGTGACGATTATGCAAATGAGCTTCTGTCACAGAAGTTTGAAGCAGTGCAGCTCTCATGGCGGGACCGACCACACAGGAACCCGTAAAGGTGATGTGCCCCAATGCTTTTATATGCTTCACTGTGCATGCGTTTAATATGCATGAACATGCATACTCCGTCACATTATTGTTTCATGTATGAAATGTAAATGTCAGGAAATTGTTACATGTTTTTTTTTTTTGAATGTAATACATTCAGCAATGCTCATGTTTTTCATTGACATAATTGATTTTTTTAGGTGAGTTTTAGATGAATCAGCACAAAAATAACCTTTACACCATCCCAGGGCTCAATGGGACTTTATTTCCAAGCACTAATGTGCATATCCGCAAGTCAAGCATGACGTTTGCCTCAGGTTAGACTAATGAAGACCTCAGAGTCTCAGTGGATATGAGAGGGGAGTACAATACATTGTGCTGCACCAGCTTTATTAGCTGAGATGGAAGACGAGGCAGATCAGAGATGGGCTAACAAACATTGTCCTAATATCATGTAAGGCTTTGTGATGGGTAACGTTCTTTTTAGTTGCATGTTACATAAACAAAAACCTTTTTGGTCATGGTTTTAGCTTGTATAGAACTGTGCTGCATTGTGTGCATACAATTTTAAAACCGAGAATTTAAGTTAGGGGTGGGGACCTATGGCTCGCGAGCCATATTTGGCTCTTTTGATACATTTTGATACATTTTTTTTATTTTCTTTTTTGTTTTTGATGGCATTTTAAAGTAAAACCTCAAAATAGAAAACTTTATAATTAGGGATGTCCGATATTGGCTTTTTTGCCGATAACCTATATGCCGATATTGTCCAACTCCCAATTTCCGATTCCGATATCAACCAATTCCAATATGTGTATCATCACATATCCCCTGTCATGGAATTAGCATATTGTGGCCCAATATCCATCAGATGCCATCTGCAGGAGAAGGGTTTTAAGAACAAACAAAAAAAGTCTTCAAAGGCCTCAGCTCCTTCTGCGCCACAAAATTACCCGTCTCAAATTTGCACAAGAGCACCAAACACGGAACAGTGAAAGGTGGAAGAAAGTTGTGTTGACTGTTTTGTCAGTATAGTCCTTGACACTGCACGTTACTTACAGGTTAAAATAGAAATATAAAGGTGCAAAATGTACGAAGTAAGGTAAACGCCGGCAACATAAAGATCGCACGCTGCAGGCTAGGGATTTGTGGGGAGCTCGTAGCGAGGGGAGGATGATCCATTACATCGCCATTGTTTTCTGACAGAAAGATAAAAACATTAAGGTGCCTAATAAATGTTATTTCTTACATGACTATAGCTTTACAGTGAAAGTACTTTGCTCCCGTATGCACAAATGAGAAGGAAGGGGAGGGTGGCGAGGCTTTCATTCGTTCCACAATAGCAAGCTAACATGCTAATGTTAACAGCAGGCTAGTATTTACACCCCAAACTGCGCTGTGAACATTAAATTAAACAAACACAACTTACGGGAGTCCAGGCAGGTCTGACTCGTGCCTGCGTATTGTTTTGTGACGGCCCCCCGGATGTCGGTGGAGTTATTCGCCAGCATTCACCAGCAAGCTGGCATGCCGCTGAATGTGGCCCAAAACTTTGTTGAGCTCCTAAAAATACGGCATTACTGTCCTCCGACCACTGCCACTCCTGCCTAGATCTTTTTTTGGTCTCCGTAGTCCTCCTTTCAGTTTGTTTTTATTTGTTCGAAAGACATAAAAAACATGCAGCACACATTTACCATTTATTATTCAGGAGGCTTATGCATGGGGGCCCACAATTTAAGAATACTACGCCCCTGCCAGTGAGTGTGTAATACGCCATGTTGACAGCTCACAAAACCAGCAATGTCACATCGGGCACAGAAAGCAATGACAAAAAGTCTGCAGATGGATGCAAAAACACAGCACCTACCTCACTGTCTGTTCAAAACTGACAAATCAAGGCTTATGAGTAGGGATGTCTGATAATATCGGCCCACCGATATTATTGTCCCGATATTGGCATGAAAATGTAATATCGGTTGGTATCGGTATCAGGTTTTTCCCTATAATGAAAACCCGTACTTGTCGAGCCATCCTGCGGCGCCAATACATGGAAATACTTTGTCACATCCTGTGTTATTACTCGCAGTCGGAACTGGGCTTGATATGTTGAAACCACGGGCGTGGATAGAGCAGCAGATAGCGCCGACGTCAGCTAACTCGCTAGCTTAACTCAAAAACACGCAACAATTCTGTAGCAATAGATAAGTGGCTACAGTAACCTCATGACCCAGAAACGGAAGTACACTTGGTAGAGTTGGCTCATGGTGCCTGCCATGCAGTTTGTGTTTGTGAGCTTGTCGGCAATGATAGATAGATAGATAGATAGATAGATAGATAGATAGATAGATAGATAGACGACCTGTAGATAGATAGATATTGAAATTATTCTGGTGGTGGACCATGCTGGTCTATGCTGGTCATGCTGGTAGCTGGTCTATTCTGGTTTGGTGCTGGTTTAGCTGGTGGACCATGCTGGTCTATGCTGGTCATGCTGGTAGCTGGTCTATCCTGGTTTGGTGCTGGTTTAGCTGGTGGACCATGCTGGTCTATGCTGGTCATGCTGGTAGCTGGTGTATGCTGTGTTTTTCCAGCAGAGTAAAACAATATTGTGAGTCACCACAATGTGTTAATTCCATGACAGGAGATACGTGATGTTACACCTATTGGTATCGGTTGATATCAAAATCGGAACTTGAGAGTTGGACAATATCGGCATGTCAGCTATCGGCAAGAAAGCCAATATCGGACATCCCTACTTATGAGACTGGATCAGGACAGTGGAGCCGGTGCACCAGTCTGGCTGACACCCCTCCCCATGTTTATTGCAACCATAATATACACTTATGCACACAAACATCCCTGTTAATATGACAAGACATTGGCCCGCTCCAGCCTGGGCCAGAGGTGATAAAATCCCGTTCAATTGGGACACACTTGAACAGCAACAACAAAGTAATCAAGCCGAGCCTTACATTATCCTTACAGTTGCAATTGCTTCCCTGTCGTGGAACACTGTGGGTCATTGGTTGTTTTTCTGCTGCCATATTACCGTACAAAGACAATGAGATTCGTTTATTGATCACAAACCTGCCCTCCTTTCTCAGCCGAATCAATTGAGGATATTAACCTCAATGGTGTCATTACTTTCCTTTCCCAAGGCTGTAAAATAAATTGCCATTCTGTTTTATGTCGCCGTTGTTTCCTGGTTGATGCACTGCTGATGTCTCACTGAAGTTGCTGTGTCTGCGTGTCTCTCGCCTGTCAGACACAGCAGAAGTGCATCGCCATCTTCGCCCTGCTGTGCTGCTTTGCTGTGCTACTGGTGCTGATCTTCTCTTCCGTGGACGTTTGGGGGGATAGCGAGGATGGAATCACGGAGGAGAACTGTCGCACCGACTGCCGGTGAGATGTTCTACACGAGGGAATCATAAAGCCATAAGAAGAAGACGGTCGGTTTGTTTATAGTCATCATCAGTTACAGGTGGTCGTTGCACCATCCTTACGAACGAGTTCTGTCCCTAGGCTGTGATGTAAGTCGAGTTTTGATGTAAGTTGACTCTGATACCTAAATATATTATACCTAAGTCACTCACACCGTACACGGGACACATGAGGGACATGTACAGTAATAAAAACATCAAATCCAAGAATGAAATGAACCAGTAAAGAGATTAAAAAGAGACCAATAGCTTAGATTTCTCCCTATGTCTTATTGGGAGGAGGAAGTAGAAGAGGCAGGAGAAAGAAAACAATCTTTTAGCCTTCTCCTGAATCAACATGAGGCTCACTGAGATATTGATTCTGGTCTTCCAGCCAATAATAAGGCCAATGTGCTGCTTAGTTATTAGTAGGCCTGTCACGATAACAAATTTTGCTGGACAATAATTGTCCTGCAAATTATGTCCGATAAACGAGCCAACAACAATAAAAAAAAATAGACCCTTCAAGTATCAAGTCTCGCTAAACAAAATTGCACACTTGAATTGCATCGAAGTGTTCTTCAGTGCTTGATTAGTTCGCACAAGAGTAGCACACTTCACCTTCCGCGACGCTGTTTACGTTTAATGAGGTGTCACGTTTTGTGGGACATTTGTCAAAATACATGTTCTGGATGCAGAAAAATGCATTTGGTGCACAAAGAGGTGTTATATTTCGGGAATCGCCGCAGCTGGAACGTAAGTTGTACGATTTTTAAAAACATTTGTTTACTTGTCTTTGTCACAAACCTTTTCATGTCACAAAGTGATGATGTGCAAACAGGTTGAAAATGACATCAGGTGGTGTTTTATACACAACAGGCACGAAGAAAGTATTTGATCGTGTAGCACACGACACACACAGCTAGCCCCGCCTCTCCCCACTGGGACAAAGACACTGAATGACTGACAGGAGGGTTCACTCCCTCTGTTCGTTCCGCTATGGAACCAACATGCCCCGGTGTTGAGACTGATGCACAGAGTGAAGCTTCTTGTCATCCAGCCTGTTTGGTAGACAGAGAGCAGGAAAACAAACATGTCAATTTATCGAGGCCAGCAAAATGATCCAGTTTGTTTTTATTTATTGTGCGGTTAATTGATTGATTAAAAATAGCAGCCAATCTGAGTGGGTGTTTCTCCTCTCTTGGAAACTCTTTCATGATGTTCATTTTCACTTCCATGGTGATGGATTTTCTTGGGAGCAGTGACGCCTGCTCAGGGGAGGCAGATGATGAAAAATACAAAAATTAATATTTGCCCATCGAACCAAAATGATATAAATTTATGTGCGCGCATTCATAAACCACGGAACGCCATAACCCGAGCAGCACCTGTATTTGTTCATTTCAGCATTGTCCTTATGGAGACAATCCCAGCAGATCTTAATCAGCACATGGGACCACACCTCCCACTCTCAGATGGCTTTCACACCCTGCTGGACCAAGCAAAGCACTCGGTCCAGGTGGTGTCACCGGTCTGGAACCTGAGGCCCTGGGACCCGGAAACTATGCCAAGTACAGCCAAACAGGTACAAGTAGTGTCTAAATGCATCACTTAGTTTCCAACAGAGCATGTGTCCATTTGCATTTCCCAAGTGGTCGACTCAAAAAAAAACTTTAATTATTTTCTAGTAAAGATTATGTGTCGTCTCTTAATGAGTTTAGACCTTTTAATACTTGAAGTGTCAAACTCTCAAGTGTGTACTGTGCACAAACACTCAACTGCAGAACATCACTTCCACAGGGTCAACATTTATTTCAGAGATTGCTCAGTTTGAAATCTCGTGGAGTCAAACTCAAGATTGCCAGCAGTCTGACCAACTCTGCAGAACAGACGATTCTGGCGGCACACAGTAGGTGACTTGCAAACTATTATTCCTTGCAACGTTTCACCTTTCGCACTCTCCTGTCTATCGGTCTGCTCCTCACTGCACAGGTGCAGAGGTCCATATAGTGAACATGACAGCTTTTACCAGAGGGGGACTCCATTCCTCGTTCTGGATCGTGGACCGAACACACTTTTATGTCGGGAGCGCTGACATGGACTGGAGGTCATTCTCGAAGGTAACATCAACATTTTGCATGTGCTGTGCAAAAATGGTCAAGGTGAACTACTCTCATTAGACGCGTTCGTGGCGTCTCTGAACAGGAGGCTGGACAAGCACAAATACAAAAGAAGGCTGAAGCATTTGAGTCAATAAGCAGTTATTTCAGGAGATCCAATTGTAGCATTTCGTTTTGTTTGCAGCATTATCATAAAGTAAATCCCTGCTGGGTAGTTAGAGGGGCCCTTTGCTACATGTCCAACTTTTCAGACTTATTTGCAACGTTCCTGCTCATTTTTCAAGTGTCTGAGCATTGCTTGGACCTCCGTGAGCTCCATCAGATGTGCACACTTGTCATGTCACACCTGTCCCAGACCTGAGAACCTATGGAAGTCCAACGTCCCTCATGTGGTATTTTCTATATGAGTGGCTTCAAAAGGTTAGCAAGGAGTATACTGCGTATGACTTATTTTTTTACTAATAATAGGCCATAGTCAACCACGAAACATCCATCAATTTTCAAGTAAGTAATTGTTTAAAAAACAAAATAGATTGAGGGAGCAGTGTTCAAACCGCAAAGTATTTACAGTATATTCATTTTTCATTTAGGGAAATGTTACAAATGTTTGACAGACAGTAGGAATTGCCTGGGAGAACGTACGTGCACATGTCACAAACAGCACTTCCTGAACTGTATGACCCAGCGAAAGACGATGTGTTGAAGAACATCAGAAAAATAGCATTTTAATCCGCCACCACAGATATGTGGTCAGCTCTAATATAACCCCTACATTAGTTTAACAATACACAACATAACTGCATGTGTGTGTGTGTGTGTGAGTGTGTGGCTTTTATTGGAGTGTTATTTTTTCTTAACAGAGACAGCGTCAATTTTGTATTCTTTTGTGTTATTATTGTGATTTTTATTTAAGTGCAATTTTTTGTACATTTTATTTTCATCAAGTTTTTTTGTCTTTTTTGTTTAATTTATTATGTTGTTTGTTTAATTTATTTAAAAGCTCTAGACATTCCAATTACAATGTTAAATACTCTTGAGAAAGTTTGTTTCTTTTGATGCAATGTACTCTCATTATTTTGCCAAAAAATTAATGTAAAAATAGTCTCCAAAAATCGACAATAATTTGTAGGCCAATTATCGACTAGCAAAATTTGTTATCGTGACAGGCCTACAGCCTTACCATTTTCCTATGTATTTAAAATTGACAAAGAGTGCATTTGGAATACAGGAAGTGACCAAATGTACTGTAATTGATGGGAAACGGAAAGGAGGTAGGATTGAATAAGCTTTGCTTTTTCCTACTCCGTTTTGGATATGTGTAACTGTGGCTTGTACTATGTGATGTATTCCAGTGTAACTTGTATGCATGTTCAAAATAAATGAAACCATTTGCCTTACCGTTACCACTGTATAGTGCCCCACTGGGATGCAATAACATTTTAAAAGCCCTTGAAATGAGCAGGATTATAGGGCCCCTTTAATGACCCTGCAAGCGTACTGTATACTTAGAGTTAATGTTTTTGCTGACTCATGTCTTATCCTCAAATTATTATATATACTATTATATTATACTATTACATATGTATATATATTATATTAGTTTGAGCCATTTGTGTCATTAACATACTTTCCTTTTCTCTCAAGTCAAAAGTCAGTATTTACACTCTTGCTGCAACTTGTCTGCTGTTTCTGATGTTTTTTTATTCCTATCTAGAGGAAGGAGCTGGGTCTGATGGTCTATAATTGCAGCTGCCTGGCGCTGGACCTCCACAGAGTCTTTTCTTTTTACTGGCAGCTCCATGAGAGGGACTATATCCCCTCCATCTGGTCTAAGAGAGTTACAGCCCTCTATGGGAGACACCAGGCCCTGGAACTACAACTCAACAATACACCTGCGGCTGCATATATGTCCGTAAGGGAGCAATTTGTTCTCTTTTTAATAGTTTATGCTTTTACCCGGGGCAGAGAGCTTTCTCCAAAGTAGAATTCCTTATTTATCAATTGAATCTTTTTGTAGTTGGAGCATAGAAAACCTTTTTATGGCCTTCTAAAAGTTTTTAACATTGTTAGAGAACTCTAGAAATGAAATAACACCCCTATAGTCACCTTTACTGTCACAACGTGGCTTGGTTGTGACTCGAGGGTGCAAAGACAGACGCCAAGTGCAGGCAAAAAGAGTCTTTTTCAGGCAGGTGCAAACAGTCACAGATGAAGAAGTCGTAAAAAGGGAACGGTACAAAACGGGAATTACAACAGCACCGTGAGCAGAAAAAAAGTACTGGTAAATAATACAGAAGATGCAGTGGGACACATCAAACTTCTCAGTATACAAATAACAAAGAACCAGCAGCCCCAAAGTCCACACCAAATGGCAGCGTCCTCAGAAAGAGGTAAAGCATCTCAAAACAGCACCAGACAGGAAGTGGTTAAAGTTCAACACAGGAAATGAGAACCAGCACAAGAGTCCAAACTGTCATCCTGAGCGTGACACTTTACACTCATATTACCCAACATAGTAGACATAATAATAGAAAATTAGTCTCACATATAGACTCACATGTTAGCACTGGGATAGCTTGATGTTCCGGTTTCTGGACACTCGTACATCCTGTGGCGGCTATTGTCTCATCAGTGTAACATTATTGACACCAGTGACCAGTGTAGAATACTACATAGCACAATGTTTCTTTCAATGCATTTAAAGAATGCCTTATACAGTGGAACCTCTGTTAGCGTCAACCACGATTAGCACATTTTTTCGTTAACGGTGAAAATGTACGCCACAATTTTGCCTCGGTTTGCATGCATTCTACAGTCAGTGTACAATATGGCGCATATTGTCGTGTTATTAATACACGCCGTGAGTCCAACTGTGTTGTTTTATGTATTTTTTATCACAAAATGTTCTTCCCTGTTAGCTCACTAACAAAATGGCAACCGGAAGTCAGCTGCATTACGTCGCACATGTATGATGTCATCAGCTGTTGACTCTCAAAAATGTTGAGACACAAAACACATTTTTGTAGTTTTACAATTCTAGTTTTCAGTGGTGTGGATTCAAGTCACGAGACTTGGACTCTTCACAACTTTGAAGACTTTGGACTCGACTTGACAATATCATCAAAGACTTGCAAGTCGACTTGGACTTTGACACCAATGACTCGGAAATCGATTCAGACTTTAGTCTGATGACTTGAAAATACTTGAGATTTTTAAGGTGTGTGTTGTAGGGCTGCGCGATTTTATATTCATATTTCGTTCCCAAAGAAAGCATCGATCTTACCTCCGCTACTGTCGTTATTGACAGTATTAGCAGCGAGTCACCTAGACGCCGGCGTATCAACATGGGACTATGTTTATGCAGCTGAAGGTTTGAGGATGCCTGCAGATGTGGAGGCTCAGTGTAAATCAAGCAACAGTCAGGAGACCTTCACAACACACGCAACACACTTCCGGTCTTCAAAATAAGAGGGCTGAGTTCCAAATCCTGTTGACGGTAATCATGTTGCAGTATATCTTGCAGACGATGACTAAAAATGATTCAGTAAATGAACATAATTTGACAACAATGTGTCTCCCGGTTCACTAAATGACCAACTGTTAATGAGCTACATTGAAACCATTCATCATCTTCCAGAAACTGGTGGAGCCATATGTCATGATCAGCAGCAACCTGCTCTTGTAACCTCTCGTACTGTAATGATGGCACATGAAACAAAATAATGCATCGTTGGTTTAACTGAATCTGCAACAATGTACAGTATCTTTCATTGCTGTAGGTGTACACTCACCCGAGCGATGTTTGCTCTCTGCAGTCCTCCCCTGATCTCTTCTGTGCTAGAGATCGCACCAGAGACGTGGATGCCATTTATCATGTCATGCAGACTGCCAAGACATTCGTCTTCATTTCCGTGACGGACTACCTCCCTGTGGTGAGCAGGCGCTTCAGAGGAACCTTGATCACCAGGTACTGAGCTTTCATAAAACATTTTTAAAAACATATGCTTCGTGTGACATTCTATGTGTCATGCTCATTCTTGTTTGTACTTGCACGGATGAACACGTTGGGGCTGGCTTTGGGTTGCTGCCTGTGCGAAATAAGCAAGGATTCATCTAATTAAAATGGCTCCATCAATAGGTACTGGTCACACCTTGATGAGATGATTAGAGAGGCTGTGGTTCTGAGAGGGGTCAAAGTTCGCCTACTGATAAGCTTCTGGAAGAACACTCACCAGCTCACCTTTAACTTTGCCACCTCTCTCAAGTCGCTGTGCATGCACCTGTACAACTGTTCTCTAGAAGTGGTACGTACATCAGCTCCTCTCTACGTGCAACTGTGGATGGACAGGATGCTGCATTTACTTACTTACACTTAGGAGGTTCCAAATAGTGCTTCAGAATGCAAAAGAAATGGGAGTGAGACAAAAACATCCATCTTCTATGCCGCTTGTCCTCACTAAGGTCGCGGGCATGCTATACTATGGGTGAAAGGCGGGGTACACCCTGGATTGGTTGCATATATACAAACAAACAAGCATCCACACTCACATTCATACCGATGGACAATTTAGAGTCGCCAATGAACCTAATATTCATGTTTTTGGAATGTGGGAGGAAACCGGAGTACCCGGAGTAAACCCACGCATGCACGGGGATAACATGCAAACTCCACACAGAGATGCCCAACGGAGATTCTCCAGCTCAGGACTGGTGATATTTTTTGGGGTCTATCACTTGACTTTTTTGAGCCTGAGGATCTGCGTCCAACCTCAGCAGCAATGGCGCGCTGCGAGAGGCCTCGCTTATGCTACTCAACAATCCGACCGCGTTCAAAGAGAGAAAGCTTTTTTGGTCAGCTGATGAACAGCCTATTTCACTTTCATGCTTGGTTGTAATAAAGTGCTTACTCAAAACTTTTTTGTGTCACTCCCATTCTGAAGCTCTACTTAGAACCTCCTTAGGTCCAACAGTGCAAAATGAAAATTCTTGCAATTTTTCAACTGGTCTTGAAATTTTGATCTGGAGTGTATATATAAATATATGATTTCAGAGGTTTTTCAGTCACAAGCAGCAGATGGACGACATTCAACATGGACTTAATCACAACAAGTACATGGTGACCGACAATGCTCTTTACGTTGGTAGGCATGTATTTTGTATTTGTATCATGGTTTTGTGGACCGTGCTCAGACCCAAGTATTAAATGCGCTTATGTTTTGTTGCATTGGTACTGTACATCAATGCCACAGTTAAATGATGGCTGACGGGTTCCCACATATTCGCGATTCAACCTTTGCAACACCACAAATTTCTTTTTGTAGAAATGTATGTAATCACCACCGTTAGACCGTCTACATGGCAGAAAACCCAACTCATCGCATTGGTGCTAATTTATAAATAGGTAGTAATGTAATACAGTACAACAGTACTGCATTACTATTGCATTGATCGGCAGAACACCATGGCAAGCTTGAAATTCAGCGCAAGTAGCCAGAGACAAACTTTAGTTTGCTTGAGGAAGTCCTGTTTATCTGCAGTAGCAAGTAAGAACACACAATGCAACTGTACCATACCGACCATAATAAACGCTTACACACTAATATGCATGCAAAATGATACTATATGATACAAATTGATACAAATTTAAAACACGCAAAGCATGCTGGGGAGCCCATGTACCCAGTATGCTTTGTGGGTTATAGTGTGTCTTCCACATGGTACCACGGTGCAGTTTGCCGTAAACCTTCATTTAGTAGTATAATTAAGATTCCTTAATTATAAATGGAATATTTGTGTAGTTAGAGCATAGGAAACCTGTATCAGACCTTCTAAATATGTTTTTTTTAACATTATTAAAGCCCTCTAGACATGAAATAACACCCCTATAGTCACCTTTACACTCCTATTACCCAATCTAGTAGACATAATACCAGGAAATAAGAAATAAATAAGACTTGTACTCCTGTGTGTTGCTGTAAATGTGTTCCAGTGGCACGGACAGGAAGTGACGTCAGGGGTTCAGAGTTGCGTTTTAGCTTGGTGAGGGTTACAGCACAACAGTAGCCCATGTTAGGGATTCTTGTGTCTCATAATCCAAACCTGAACTAAAAGCCGATGATTAAGGCTAAATAGCAATTCCATCCCTTACCCCTTATGTTAGCCCTTGCCTCAAGGTTTTGCACGTTCACTGGAATCAAGTGGTGTGCCAGTTCTCCTTAAACCAAGGGGTAAGGGCTAAGAGCCAATGGGTGTACAGCCCTAGAAACTAAGTGTAGTCGGGGCATTTATTGCACAGTTTATTGCACGGTTATTGTACAGGATTTTTGGAGCAGTTTATATTATGGAGTCTGAGAGCTACAGGAAGGAAAGACCTGCGATACCTCTCCTTCACACACTTTGGATGTATCATCCTGTCACTAACGGGGCTCAACTACAGGTATATGCATGTTCGAAATAAATTAAACTGTAGCCATTAAACCATAACCATTTTAAACCACTAAATGATTTATTAGTTAATATATTTTTTAAAAACTGGGAAAAGTGAAGCCGCTAAATTCGAAGCGTGATGTGAGGAGGGATACACAAGGACTGTACAATGTGTGAAAATCTAAATTTCTTTTTTTTTTAATTTGGTGTTTTGCCTCCACAGGGAACCACGACTGGGTTGGAAATGATTTTTCCGATAATGGCGGAGTTGGGCTGGTGGTCCAGATGAAAAACGAGGGAGGGAAGCTCGTGAAACAAGTGAAAGCTGCCTTTGAAAGAGACTGGATGTCGCCTTATTCCAGACGCTTGCTAGGAAACAAAGATCAAGACGGCAAATACAGAAATCCGCACCAAGTGGAGACTATAAAGGAACATGAATGGAATGACCCTTTAGCTTTATAAACAATGTCTACATTTCTACAACTTATATTTAATGTGCACATTATTCGAGTTTATATATCTGCAGTATGCACTACTAGAAATGGATTATACTTGACTTTGATTTTCTAACGTTAACTAGTATGTAATCATCTAGTTGTTGACAGTCATATAGGAATGCAATGCTGCATGAATATAGATATATGGCATACAGCACAGATGTGGACTCAAGTCACGCGAGGACTTGAGTCAGACTCAATTCACAATTTTGGTGACTTTGGACTCCACTTGACAATACCATCAAAGACTCGGACATCGACGACTCCGAACTCGATTTGCACTTTAATCCGATGACTTGAAAATACTTGAGACTTTGTGTGAACGTGTGGAGTAAAATGTGGCCCCGTTCAAAGCATTCCACTAACGTGATTGCTATTATGTCATTTTCGGCAAGACATCCCAACAGCAGTTATCTGTCTCACTTTACACATTCAGAAATGAAAACAGAGAAGCAACTGAAACCCCACTTGGCGACGGAGGCAAGGAAAAAATCCCTCTGGGGAAGAAACCTTTGAACAGAACCCAGGCTCTGTGGGGCGACCGGTCTGTCTTGACCGGTTGGGTTAAGATATAAAAATAGAGTAGAGGGATAGATGGTAGATCAAGCCAGAAGTCTTAGCCCAAGGAACATACTGTAGAGGAATGTCTGTGATACATATCAGGGCATCAGGGCTCACTTCTAACTATATGCTTTAGCGAAGAGGTAGGTTTTGGGTTTGAGTTTGAGTTTTGCTCTGTCAGCACTCTTTTTATGTGACTGAGTCTTGTCACGCTGGTCTCATTTTATTTTTAAAAATAAAACAATTGAAAATGCATTCATTGTATCTGTCAAATGTAATAGATTGTTACATTGTTAAAATGGCATTTGATTTGGGAGACACTAAACAGTGCTTACGACTTGTAAGGACTTGAACATTTCAAGCCTGTGACTTGGACTTGCATGTCTTTACTTGAGACTTGACTCGAGACTTGAGATTAAAGACTTGAGACCTGCAAAACACTGACATGCTCCCACCTCTGGTATACAATATAGTATAATGTGGATATGCAAGCCAATATATGGAATATTCAGCCAACAATATACCTGTATACAACTAATGTACAAGTACCAATACAGTGTTTCCTCGTTTACTATGTGGGATAGGTTCCCAAAATAGCCTGCAATGAGTGGAATCCACGAAGTAGACAACTTTTCTTTTTTTTTTTACAATGATATATATGTTTTAAGACTGTAAAATCCCTCACCATACACTTCATACACTTTTCTCAGACAGGCATTAACATTTGCTCACATATCTCTTGTTTAAACTCTCAAAATTCAAATTTAGTTTTAATTTTAATGATCAACCTACAAGGTTGGACACAAGAAATTAATAAGTGACTCATATGTATTTCACTCCTACGACCTGCCTCTTCGTCCTGCTGCCATTTGGCTGTACTGTAGCGTTTTTGTATCCTTGTTCAAACATATTGCTAATGTCGTCATATTTTACTCCTCCCTCTCGTCCTCCATGAACCCAAGATTCATTTACAGTATTCTTCTTCTTCTTATTATTATTATTATTCAAATAGCTAGCGATCATACGACATCCAGCTACACATACTGAGACGAGGTGAAGGGAGGACATCTTTAGTCCGACTACACACACGTCTTCAACTCTCACATGAGTATAGTACAACACCCTCTACTGGTAGCAATAGTAAATACAATAACAGACACATACAACAGAGCACCGATAAATCGCTCTAATACACCACAAAGACGCAGAACACAATGCGCGTTCAAAAACATGCAAAGTTGCACTTTTTAACAGCGGGTCCGCGAAAGGTGAACGAGGTGTAGCGAGGGAACACTGTACAAGTCAAAGCTTCTTCTGTATGTGACTGTTGGATTGATAAAGTGAGAAAAAAACAATCAAACTCAGTTGACGCTTGTCTTGTTTGGTTCAGTTAAAGCAAACTCTGGGCTGTTTGATCTGCTCGTGCGGTCCGAACCCCGGTGTGCGCCATACAAGCGGACCGAGACGACTTGAGAGATGGGTTTCGGTCCACTTGTAAGTGAGCTCCAGTGCAGTTGAGCGCAAATGTGAACGCTGCACGAATCAAAGAGGTTTCAAATGACAGCAAAAAGTATGGAGAAATTACAAATATGACACTGCTCTCCTCCGCTAACCTAGCATGACTGTTTTTGGAATGTGTACCCGGAGAAAGCCCACGCACAAACAGGGAGAACATGCAAACTCCACTTCTCCATCTTCACGATCTCCTGACTGTGTGGCCAACATGCAATAATACATAATAATAACAATTATTATCATTATGCATAACAAGATAATAAGTCCAGTCATGTGTGTGTTTTTATCGCTCCCTGCCTGTTGTGTTGAAAAGCCGCATGGCGCGGGGAAGGAATGACCTGCTCATTCTATCAGGGGAGCAGGGCAGTGATAGTAATCTGCCACTGCTCTTCTGTTGGGAGATGATGCTGTGCATTGGATGCTTTTGCACAATATTGTAATTTATTGACATGCACTGATATACCCGTGCGTTGAGGCTCAAATAACCATGACAGCACTTGTAAAAGCTCTTGCTTTACATGAACGCTGCAAAGATACTGTGTATTATAAATCTGCAGAGGCATCTGGTGGCAAAACCATCCACTGCATCCATCGTGTGCACCAGAAATGTGTGTCTACGGCAGAATATCGGGAATGCAACTGAGAATAAATGATATATATTGTACTCTATTTTTCATCTTTGTACTGTTTTTAGAAGTGGGCCATACTGCAAATTTTGGAATGGAACTGATATATTCAGGGCCAGTATTGCTGATACCGATAATGACACCAATACTGTTTTTGTACTTGAAAATTTTGGAGGTAATTTTTGTTTTTTGCCACTACTGTTTATCAATATACAGTAATTTTTGACAAGGAATGTGTACCCCGGGTAAGAGGTCCTGTGCAGAGCCTGTGTTTCGTCTTATTTCTCCTGACTTCGCCACATTTGGTGCTGCATTTTAAAACTATTTAGAACCCTTAATATTAAATGTATTTAAGTGTATAATTCAGAGTACATTGTATTTATACTGCAATTAGTGCTATTTGCTTTTGATTGTGTGCACACATGGAAATGCTATACACAGTGGTGTGAAAAAAGTGTTTGCCCCCTTACTGACTTCTTATTTTTTTGCACGTTTGGCACACTTAAATGTTTCAGATCATCAAACAAATTTAAATATTAGTCAGTGACAACACAACTGAACGTAAAATGCAGTTTTTAAATGCAACTTTTTATTATGAAAACATAACTTAAGTGAAATGGATTGAGATCTATCAATGTGGAAAATGTTATAAAGCCATTTCTAAAGCTTTAGGACTCCAGCCAACCACATTGAGAGCCATTATCCACAAATGGCCAAAACATGGAACAGTGGTGAATCTTCCCAGGAGTGGCCGGCCAACCAAAATGACCCCAAGAGCGCAGCGACAACTCATCCGAGAGGTCAAAAAAGACCCCACAACAACATCCAAAGAACTGCAGGCCTCCCTTGCCTCAGTTAAGCTCAGTGTTCATGACTCCACCATAAGAAAGACACTGGCATGGCAGAGTTTCAGAGTTCCAAGACCAAAACCACTGCTGAACAAAAACAACACAAGGCTTGTCTCAATTTTGCCAGAAAACATATTGATGATCCCCAAGGGAAAATACTGTGTCCCATCACCTCTGGCAGGGCTGTCAAAGGTAACATGTTAATAACGCGTTAAAGGACATTTCCTTTAATTCAAAGAATTCAAGAAATTCAAGATTCGAAACTCTTGAATCTTGAATCTTGAATTTAATGGCACAATTTTTTTTTTTTTTTACGGTTAACGTGTGTACGTCCTGTTTGACCCTCAAGTCATGAAATATGAAGCAAAAAATAAAAAGTCAACAAATTTTTTTTTTGAATGACAAACATTGAAGAGGTCAAATTGACCCTAAGGACGATAGGACGCTTCAAAGCATTCAGTCTCCTTACTTCCTCCCTGAGCTGAGTTTAGCTTTCTTATCACGAGCCTGTTATACTACCTGTATGTGCCTAACTGTTACACAATCACTCATATCCGTGGCTACTGGTATAGTACTTCCTGTGTATCATTCTTTGCACACCGGTGTTACACGTTTAACAGTTGACACGCAGTTCCCAGACGTGGCACATGGTGGGAGTGTTGGACCACAAAAAGTGATTAAAGTTTGGCGCTTGGTTTTCTTGCTGACCGGTACCCTATCAGGCAGTTATGAGCGCCGCTGACCTCCGTTTTAGTCCTAAATATCACATTTCAAGTGCCTGAGATAAAAAGCGTCGTGAAATAGGGCTGATTACGGGCCTGTTTACGTTTTAATGCTCTGATTTTTTAAAGGAGCCGGTGTGCGGGGGGTTTGAATCACCATGATCACAGATTATGTGGAAAGATATTCCAGATTGCGCTGTAAACCTTCTGGAATCAAGTCAACACGTTGTGACTGACGAGACAAGAGGTGGGGGGCACGCAGTTGTAGGCCACATTTAGATCATAGACGGACAGTTCGGCACTTTTTATAGAACCGACTCTTTTTATTTGGCTCCTTGCGCTCTTCGTCTCTCGTTTCCCTCACTCCTTTTCTCCTGTAGTGATGTGTCGGTCGCGAACGAATCGGCTGTAAAATCCGGCTTTTTGAAACGAACTACTCGATTCGGGAGCACAACAAAGCAGCACGCGAACGGGAGGGAGGGTAGACACATTTACTTGAAAGGGTAAGGGAAAACATGCGTGACAGAAAAGGAGTTTTTGAATACCACTCTTAAGTAAAGACATAACTGTTACCTATATGCTGCTTTTTCTTTTTGTTTTGCACTTTTAAATTTATATTGTGTTGTGGATGTTGTGTTGTTTGACTGTAAATGGGTACAAGTTTGTATGCAGAAATTTGACCTTGTCTATTGAGACGGGGCTTTGTTTTTGTATGTTATAATGTTATATATACATAAATAATATGGTATTATAATAATTTTTTGTAGCTGTTCATTGAGGATTTAAATAAATCTCCTGTTCACGTGCACTCTAACTGCCACCCCTCCCGCCTCCGCTCAGCTCAGACGCAGAGACGTTGCCACGCATATTGACCAATCACGTGTGGCCTGAAGAGAAAAAAAAGTGAGCGAGCGAAGGGGTCGGAAACACAAAAAAAGTAGGCTGTCATTCAGGAGCGTTGACTTCAAAAAGCCAACTCAAAGAGCCGTTTCGCGTGGAGGATGCGTGTGGAGTGGATGGCGTGGCAGCGTGTCTGATTCATTCGCCTGATGTATGACGACTCAGTAGACATTCGGAATTGAATTGGCCACCAAGAACAAGCTGAATGGAGATGGATGGGGCCGGTTTTTACAGCAGCTGCAAGGTTTGCAAGCATGGCTGCCTCATCAGGGTAACATACAGTAGTTAGAAACACAAACAGGTTTGACTTCTAAGTGGATATACTTCTTTCACACTTTGTCGTGAAGATGGAAAAGTGTGTTTTTCTGCCCTCCCTGGATCAGTTCATGCTGAGCCCACTTGTCACTTGGGTAAGTGCATGTGGTCCACCGTGCAGGTCCGTGATGTGAAACTTTGCTGGACTTGATTGATCACATGCTTCTCTGCAGGTGAAGACCTTTGTTTCACACGATGAAGGCCGACACTTGGACTTTTCGGACTTGTTGGATGGAGTCTTATTGAATGATGTTATGAGTCAAATGTAAGTGTTGCTTTGGGTTTCTAGTCAATATGGTGTGTATAGTGCTTGTAAAAAGCGGTATTGCAACATAAAGGTTAGATCAAATGTAACATTTCCATTTCTAGTGAGGTATTTTCCTATCATACAGGCTATACAGTGTTCCCTCGCTCTATCGCGGTTCACCTTTTGCGGAATTATTGTAGTGCTTCTTTTTTTTAAAAGAATGCTGTTACAGCCAGAGCCTGGCCCTTTAAGAAGAATTGCATTGTGGGAAGTTGGGTGTTTCTCTCTTCCCTCTCTCATCTGTCTGCACCGCCCATAGTTTTCTGCGTCCTGATTGGCTGTCGACCATTGTTAATCAATCTCCTTTGTGCCACTCCGCCGTGGCTCCCGTGTCATTGCTAGCTTGCTTGCTAACTAGCTTGTAAATTAATCTTCGGTTCGAAGGAGGAGGACTTCAACAATATGTTTTAACAAGGATACAAAAGCGCTACATTACAGCGGAACGGCGCCAGGACGAAAGGGAAAGGTCACGGGAGTGAAATACGTGTGAGTGATTTAATAATTTCTTGTGTTGATCATTAAAATTCTCATGAAGGTTTTGAGAGTGACTAAAAAAGAGATAAATGTGATCAAATGTTAATACCTGCCTGAGAAAAGTGTATGGTGAGGGCTGTGTATTAGACACTGTGTATTATATAAAATAATTCAGTTGGCTACTTCGCAGATTTCACTTATTGCGGGCTATTCTGGGAACCTACCCCCGTGATAAACGAGGGCACACTGTATATCGATGAACAGAGGCTTTATAATGCGTGAAGAAGATAGCTGCCGTAGCCTTTTCAGTCTTTTAATTGGCCAAAATGTGCATAACAGCTGTTAATTAATGTGTCTTTATGATTTAAGAAGTACAGTTATGATGCCATCTTCTGTACGGAATTGTAACGACACAGACATTCCCATTCTAATGTGTTTATGTGCGAAGGCAAACAAAAAAGCTATTTGTCGCGGGCTGCTACGAGTAAATAAATGTATGGGAACCACTGTAAATGGAAACTCTGCAAAACAGAGGAGACATAAATACGGCCAAGACGCTACTTAAGAGATTATGATTTGAGCAGCGTATGTTCTATGAGAATTAGCAAAAAATGGTCTGCTGGCAGTTTATGGTTTTCGAAATGCATCCAGTAACATGCCGGACACTCTTATTCTGAAAAGGAGTAAAACTGACAACCCAAGATCCTTAAGGCTATCTGGCAAAAGTGGATCCATAGCATTCATTCATTCGTTTTATCAGCCATGGTCACAATAAAAAGCTCAAAATGAGAAACAGTGCTGAGGAGTGAGGAGAGGGGAGGGGAAAGAGGTGGGATAATCTCTTGGATTGGGAGACCCTCCAGGATTAAATCCATGTTGCTGGTGTTTCGTGGCACTGGGACACAGATGGGAGGGAGGAGGGAGGCTCAGACACAGAAGTGGGACATTAAAAAATGGGTGACGAGAGGAAGACTGAACAGTGTGATGGGCGGGCTAGCTAGCAGCATTTGACTGAATGCTGAGTGTCAGACATTAGTAAATTACTGTGTAGCAACACATGCATGACAGCATTGTTGTTCAACCTCTTCCTGCCAGTCCAACCATTTGAAGCAGCCTCTGTCTGACCTAACATCATGACATGCGAAGCCATACTGCTCCACTCCAGTGCCATCTGTTGGATCTGGTTGGTCACTGCCCAACTTGCAATGCAAGTGGACAACAGCGGATCACCGCTTTTCGCAGGGGATTACGTTCCGTGGCCAGCAGCGAATGGCGGAAAACCACAAGTAATTGATATGCCCATACAAATTTCTGGCTCCGCCACTGGTCTTCCTTCTTCTAAAGCCACCTCATTTGGTTCAGAAAGAATGCATTTGACTGGCAACCAAAGGTGTGCCCTGCTGGTATAGGCACCAGCCACCCTGCCAATACAGTTAATAAAAGGAATGACATTGCATGTCCTAAATAAAGATGAATCAATCATCATCATCATGTTCACTACCGCCTTTTGCAAAACAACCATTTGTTTGTTTTGGCAATAAACTAAATTGTTTGTATGTGGTTTACTGCCTGCAGAAATCCTCCAGCTATACATCAAACTGCAAATAAATTCAGCAAGGATCCAAGTCAGAGGGTCCGGAACTTAACCTTCCTTGTTCAGCAAATAAAGACATATTATCTGGTGAGTTGCTGCTGGAATATTCTGCATCCATCCAAGCTGCATGTTGCTAAGCCCTTCCTCAACATCGGATTATGATATTGGAACATTTGCTTTGGATTTTTCAATTTCACCTCAACTTTGCACATGCGGGCACGCAAGCACTGGATCACACGTGCGCAAACCCAACAGTTGGTAGCACTCGTGCCCCTGCCGTCTTAAGACGCCTGCCCTAAATATGAGCTATCCTAACGTCGGATGGAGTTGGCGTGCATCCGTAAAGATGGAGTCAGAGTTTTAAACGGGCACATTTCAAGCGTTAGATGCTGGAACACACACCACTGCTGATCTGATGAGACTTGGATGTTCCTCCTCTGTCAAATTAATTAACCGCAGTTTGAGATAAGCTGTCTTGTGCCGAGATTTATTCAGATTACAAGAAAGTCATTTCAAGGAGGATGGAGCAAGTCAATTCTTTAAATAATCAAGCTAGCAAAAAGGATTTTTCCAGCGGCATCATTTTAGCATGTCAGATTACTGATTTAATTTAAACTCACAATTGAAGGAGGAAAAGTCCAATCTTTCTAATAACTTTATAGGAAACAAATGCAGTCACTGATAATTTGTGTTATAAATTATTGTTGATAATCAATAATATCAACCTTTTAAGACCATTCCTTCACCTCTCATCCAAACAGAAAATGTCTATTTTTACCCTGTAACATCAGCAGATGCTTTACCTCTTCATTGGCTGAAACATTTTTAGTCCATCTCATGCAGGCTGTTTCCTTTTTGTTGCACGATGTTTTGCAGGAAAACCTGAGACAGTTGATTCTGATTCCTGTTCCAAACGTGCTGCTGCTTGCTAGGATTCCTCAAAGTGGTAATAAACTTTCCTTTCTATGACATCAAGTTTAGTGATGTACTTAATATTGTCTTAGTTTGCTGGTAAAGTGGAGGCTAGGATTCCTAGTTCACAATCCAAAAATCTGTTGATATTAGGGATGCTCCAATCGGGGTTTTATCCTGCCAATTTCCATACCCATCATCCATGAGTGAAATCGGCCAGTACCGATACCGATTTATTTCTGATGAGTACTATCGGCCAGGGGTGCTATATAAAGAGAAAAAGTCAGTACAATTCCAAGGTCCCCTGAATGCCAGGAGGCCCAAAAACACGTAATTACTAATAAAATTAGTAATTAATTCATAATAAGCCCCCCGCACCTCCATCTTTAGGGTGATTTTTTTTCATGGGGCCCAGAATTCCTGGCTGTACCCCTGCTATGATTGGCTATATGATATGAAAAAAGGAACCATTAAATCACCTTAATTTAGACAAAAACATATTTGACTTACTTTTCCAAGAGAACATATATCAGTCGTGAAACTTCCAGAAAATGTGACGCCTTCTTTAAGGAGACTTTGGATGTGAGAGTACATTGGTAGAGTCCTAGCGGGACTTCCAGGTAGCACGTAGGTGGGCTCCAAGTGAGAGAGCCGTCGGTGAACCCGTTGTCTTCCAAAGGCTGGTCATCCTGTCCGATGAAGTCAATTAATTTTCGTCTTATTTGCTTAGCGTTCTGACTGTCACGCACATACGGGCGAGTGTTGTCCACCGTTTTGGCTACATTGGCTGGCGTTTGAGTGATAATGACATCGTGAGCCTCGAAAACTCACCATACTCCGTCAAGTGTTCTTCAAATACCGTATTAAACTAAAGCTTTTTAACGTGCTACCCCCGCAAGATGGTTTTCTTGGACTGTGTCGGCAGTAAGTTCCACACGGCAGACATGATTGTTTTGGTTTTGCCGCGCCTGTTGAAGGAAAGTGGGAGGAGGACGCTGCCCAAGACACTACTACACTGCATGCGGTGATCGCTACAGGCTGCAGGCTGCAATAGTACGAGCCACGGGTGATCGGCGTTGAAAGGCATTTATCGGCATATGCTGATCATGTCATTTTTTAGGATTTTATGCATTGAATTGAATTGGTCATTGAATATCATCCACCACGTGATGGCCGAGGTAGCTCGAAAAACAGATTAAAATCTATATAGACTTACTGTAGACTTTATTGATCCACAAGGGAAATTGCTTGGTTACAGTAGCTCAATTGCAGAAGAAAAAGACACTCTTAAATAAAAAGTTATGCAATATGAATAAAATATAATAAAATAAAAATATATATAAGATAAATAAAAATAATATAAGATGGACAAGATTGCATGTTTACAAATAGTGTGTAGAAATATGGTAAATACAAGTAAATGTACACTTTATACAAGGAGGGCAGACAATACAGCACAATAATGTGGTGTTTTCCAGACGGGTGAGATATTGTAGCGCTGGATGGCGTGTGGAATAAATGAAGTCCTGTAGCGTTTACTGTGGGAACAAAATTGGAGGAGTCTGTTGGAGAATGAGCTCCGCTGCCCCACTATTTTCCGATGGAGTGGGTGGGTGGGGTTGTCCATGATGGAGAGCAATTTGTCCAGTGTCCTCCTGTCTGTCACTGTTACAAACGCCTCCAACTGAGTGCCGATAACTTGTTGGGATCATTTTGTCCATCCGGTTTATGTCCTACACATAAATATCAACATTTTGATTGAACTTTGTGGTCTATTTAATTGATTTTGAAGTATTTTAAGTTCAGCCTTTGCCTATGGTAACGTTACTAATTTTTTTGCTATGCAACGCGACGGTTGAGGTAGCAGAGGTCATAGGCTGAGATTTTTGCTCATTCTTTTTTTTTTCTCGCTTGCACTCTAATGGTTACTCTAATGCTACAAAAACAAAAAAATATTGAAAGGTGCTGGTTAGTTATATAACTGCTTAACAGTAAAAGGCATGAAAGGTCTGCACTCCATTGCAGTAGTCTTAACTTTGCTTGATTGTGATTAAAAAAAAACAACTTTTGCACACATTCTATGGCAACTCCTGGCAAATTAGTGGTGTTTTTGTTACATTTTAAAGCTATTTTCTCTCTTATAACTCTTGACAGAATTAACTCTGGAGGAAATGAAGAAACTTTTGTTGTTGCTGCTGGGATGTGCAGTCCAGGTAAACATCGAATGTCTGCTAACCAACATTCTGCATTTATGGTATACACACTCACATTTCAGCAATTTTATTTACCCATATCGTATCAGGGGACACTATTACCGAAATGAAAGTAGTCAGTGTACCGCTTGGAAGGAAGTATATTGTAGATTTACTGTCCTCATATTGTTTAAATAGCTGGCAACACAAGTGAGTATGACTTGTGAAAATTGTGTCTGAAGTTTCAATATTTTCTTGAAGCACCATCATTATCTAGCACTGCCTTTTTCATGTTGGGCATTAATCCAACAGCGCTGGACAGTTACTGGAATCCTCTTCCACTCGTACATGATGACATCATTAAGCTGGTCGGTGTCAGACACCTCGTACTTGAAGATGCTCCACGGGTTCTGAATTGGGTTCAGATCTGGAGAATACATACTTGGCCACTCCATCACCTTCACCTTCCGTAGTAAGGCGCTTGTTATCTTGGAGTTTGGGCTTGTTATCACATTGGGAAAACTGCCATGGCACCCCATTTTCCAAGGTAGGGACTCATGGTCTGCTTCAGAATGGCACTCGCAGTGTCTGGGTCTACTCACGTAGACCCAGACCATGACGGGATCACCTTTATGCGTTTGACTGCTGGCAGGACACAGTTATCTTTGTACTCACTTGAGTTGCCATCTGTTTATACAGAATGACTATGTATTGAGTCATTTTCAGTGCATATTAAATCTATACAGTGTTCCCTTGCTCCATCGAGGTTCACCTTTCGCGGACTCAATGTTTGGCAGATTTTTTTAGTGCAATTTTGGTGTTTTTTTTTTCTTCTTTTTTTTTTTACAGCGTATGAACACTGTAATAGGCCGCGCTTGGCCCTTTAAGAAGAATTGCATTGTGGGAAGTTGAGTGTTGTTCTGTGCTTCAGCACAGAACAACAATAGTGTCTCTATTCTCACTCATCTGTGTGAAAAGTGAAATACGTGAGTGACTTAATAATTTCTTGTGTCCAACCTACTAGGTTGATCATTAAAATTCAAACTAAATTTGAAAGTTGAGAGTGTTTAAACAAGACGGAAATGTGAGAAAATGTTAAACATATATAAGCATATATGAGCATTGTAAAAAAATATAGTTGGCTACTTCTGCGGATTTCACTCATTGCGGTCTATTTTGGGAACCTATCCCGCGCGATAAAGGAGGGAACACGGTACTGCTTCACCGGCTACACACTGACTACTCTATCCAGGTTTCATTGCTATAGTAATCTCTTAGCTCATGATCATAAACAGTCTCTGTGAGCAATTACGTGTTTCATTTTCAGTGTGAAAAGAAACAGGAGTACATTGAGAGAATCCAGATGCTCGACTTTGACACAAAAGCAGCCATCGCGTTGCATATTCAAGAGGTATGTCGGCTTCATGCTTCTACAAGTCAGTCTCTAAGGCAGCTTTTTATCAAATACGTAAAAAAAGAGACATTTAAAGGTAATAAATTACAGAAATGGAAACAATCATGCGATGTACATCTACCATAATACAACAAATACATCAAGAGGGGCGACTGCACATGTTCTGGTTATGTAATGAAAAGTTATGAGTCGAATGAAAGAGGATCTCATGTATGCGTGCAGCTAACCCACAGTCAAGACAATCTACTAGACCTACACTGGCTGGAGTCTTGTGGCATACCCACCCATGAGCTGGAGATCTTGGCAAAGAATATGGCCATGCATCTTCAACGCCTGCTGAACCAGAGAGATGCCCACCTGGAAGTAGGATGCATTAATAGTTGTTCTGTTGTTTGTCTTCATTTTCCCTTCCTGCTTGTGTTACTGTATGTGTCACTGTAATTGTGTTTCTGAAGACTATAGCTGAGCTAACACAGGAAAGGGAAGGTGCGGTTAGTGTGCTCTCGATCCCAGCCAACCTGCAGTCGGCCATGTATCCTTCCAGCATGCAACAGCAGCAGCAGACTGGGAATCATCAACACTTAGTGGTGGAACTTGCTGACTCGAAGGCCAAGATCAGACGACTTAGACAAGAGCTGTGAGTATCTGGAGCGTAAAGATGGAACCTAAGACGTGAATGCTCTTAAGAGTTAACTTGGGGCTCACAGCGTTCTTGGGGGTGATTAATAAATCAGGATTTATGACACGGGCAATGTTTGGACAATGATTGTAATCAGATAGATTATCACTTGTTTGTGTTCTAAAATATATCTTGATGATAAAATGCTCACATGAAATAGTAACCATTATATTCCTGCAGTAAGACTTTTCTGTGTAAGTACCGAACTGTCATTAGCTGGCTTTTCAGTGACGACTGTTGCATCATTGTATGAAATACATGTCAGTCAGTCAGCACCACTGATTGGTGCTCAGCGTGTTCTTGTTAATTACGTAACAACTGGCAAAGCTTCTTTTTTTTATTCTACAAAATACATTGTTTGTAAGTAGGTCATGTACTATAAGCATATCATTTTTAGTTTTTGTCATTAGAAGCTTCGCACTCAGCTGCAAACCGCCCCAGTAAACGCTGAAGGTCACAGCCCGATGAGGCCAACAGGACCACATCGTCTGCAGATAGACGAGATCCTAAGACCCCCAAACTGGACTCCCTCGACTCCTTGGCTGCGCCTAGACATTCTGTCCATGAAAATGATCAAGAATGGGTGGCAAAAGAACAGCTTTAGCGGAGGCCAACGTTCCCCGGAAACGGGCAATGCCAGCCAGGCTCCTGCTCCGGTTGTACAAGGACCGAACAGCACACAGTAGCGCACCACCACTCCCATACGCACGGAGCACCCTCCACAGGACACCGTGAGGGAAACGGTCCAATGCCTTTTCCAAGTCCGCAAAGCACATGTAGACCGGTTGGGCAAACTCCCATGTACCCTCCAATACCCTTTCATGAGTGTAGAGGTGGTCCAGTGTTCCGTGACCTAGATGAAAACCACATTGAACCTCCTGTAGTCAACGGTCTTACCCTTCTCTCCAGCACCCTGGAATAGACTTTCCCAGGGAGGCTGAGGAGTATGATCCCCTATAGTTGGAACACACCCTCCGGTCACCCTTCTTGAAAAAGGGGACCACCACCCCAGTCTGCCAATCCAGAGGTACTGTTCTTGACTTCCACGCAATGTCAGCCAAGACAGTCCCTCAACATCCAGAACCTTGAGCAATTCAGGGCGAAACTCGTCCACCCCTGGAGCTTTGCTACTGGGGGGCGTTTTGACTACCCCAGATACCTCAGCTAAGGTGATGGAACTGCCCTTGTTCGTGTCCTCAGACTCTGCTTCCTCTTTGGAAGGTATGGCATTGGAATTGAGAAGAGATGTTAAACCAACATTTAACATTTTAGACTCATTGAAGACTAACAAACACAGAGATGAGTGGAGGGAAGGGACGGAAGACCCACACGGATGCTGTTTCATTCTAGTCTGTCACAAACTTAACTTTGAAGGGTGGAAGGTTAGAGCTGTGTATACTTGCTCACTTGAACTTATATAAAGAACCTTTACGTTACAATTTTATTGTAACAGACACTACCTTCGTACTTTGCGACGAAAACTCGGCATACAAAAACCGTATTAATTGTTTATAGGCATGAAAAAAATTGTTTTCATTTTAATTTAGATTTTGTGGAAAAATATTGTACATAAAATACAATGTGTTAATGTGGTGGCCATGGGTTGCTGGTATTTAGCCTCCTCTGGAGACCTTCCAGCAGAGAATGAACGAGAGATACTACAGGATAAAAGATGCCCCAGGGAGTTTGGCCCACATTAATGCCTGCCTGGCAAGTTCCATGGGTGCACTATACCACTGACCCACATTGGTTTTGTCCCATGACTAGAGTGCATGCACATGCACACAAACCTTGATCTCAAGATCTGCTCTAACTGCACTAGCTGCTCATAATCACCCTCTCATCGTTGTATTATCATCGCTTGTAGGGTCAGACACAGATCTTTGCCATTGATTTGATCATTTCATTTATTTTTCTGGGCATGAAGTCTTGTTATTTAAGGAGGTGTGCTTTGGACTTGGACGGTCCATGCATCTAAACATGCATCTTGTTACAGGCATAGCAAAGAGACAAAAAGGATCATTTCAAAGATTGCCCTAATTGCCCATTTGTATGGCATACATTAACCTATTTATAAGAACATAATTGTGTGTTTTACTCATTACTGCAGTAAAGAAGTTAGAAGTGCACACTCATCTTATTGTTTGTCCATCCTGCAGAGAAGAGAAGAGTGAACAGATGTTGGACAACAGACACGAGCTAGAGAATGTGGAGGCAGAGCTGAAGAGGATACAGCAGGAGGTTTGAAGTCAAACAAGACAGACATTGAATTGCGTCTCCTGCCGTGACCTTCTGACCCTCTCTGCAGATTACACAGCTTAATGCACACCGCACTCAGATGCCGAACTGTGCTTACCGACTGCAATTTAAAATCTCTCATTTAGTGCAGATTAACACTGGCGTTTGAACGGGAGATCAAGTTTTAGTTTAATCAAGCTTTGGAACCTAGTTTGGCAGCACTAGTTAGCGATATAATTCTACTATTGATTGTTAATGTTAATGTTTTTCCTTTAGTTTAGACAAAGAAAACCATGATTTCGTTACAACATAGACATGTCAATGCTCGGGGTGCTCCGATAAATAGGCCACCAATCGTATTGGCCAATTTCCGTTAAGAAATCGTGTGACTGGCATATGCCGATGAAACGCAGGCAAGGCCACCTGTGGCTAGCACTATTGCAGTCCGCAGTGACCCTTTCGAGCAGTGTAGTGTCTTGTCCTAACCAACATCTTGGGCAGCGTCGTCCTCCCACTTTCCTTCAAAACAAAACAATCATGTCTGCCGTGTGGAACCTGACTGCTAACACACGCCACGAACACTATCCTGCGGGGGTGGCACATTAAAAAACTTTAATACGGCATTTGAGGAACAAACAATTGATTGAGTATGGTGAGTTTCGGAGGCTTACGGTGTGATCATGAGTCAAACGGCAGCTAATGCGGCCATGTGGCTAACACTCACCCGTATGTGCATGACAGTCAGACGGCTAAGCTAATAACTCGAAAAATAATTGAATTTGGCGTAAAAAATAAGATATCGGTTCATACTGGTGTCAGATTTTTTTGCCGATAATGGTTTTGCCGTGAAAAAATGCATCCAGCGGCATCACAGTGAAAGAAGCATTATGTGTTCCTTCGTTACATAAAATGTATCCCGACATTAGTCTGAGGGAAGATCTGCTGGGCAATATCGGTGTATCCGATATCGACCGTCTATAAAAATTTTGGTTGGTCTGCTGTTTGATGTCTGCTTCATAAGTGGAATTTTCTGAATTGTATCTGTCTCTCCTGCAGAATCTGCAGCTGCTCAAGGACGCCCGAGCGGCCCGCGCCTACCGCGACGAGCTGGATGCTCTGAGAGAGCAAGCAATGAAAGCAGACAAGTTGGAGAGCGAGGTTGGACGCTACAGGGAGCAACTGCACAAGATAGAGTTCTACAAGGCCAAAGTGGAGGTTCATACAACTAAACATCTCACTTTAATACACACAACTAAAACATGATTTTGCTACCAGTAAACCTCCAAGAAGCCTCTATATTGGTTGTCAATCATCCATACATCTATTTTGTATACCGCAAGTACTCAATAGGGTTGCATGTGAGCAGGCTGACTTATGGCAAGAGGCGGGGTACACCCTGGACTGGTCACCACATGCACACTACCGGTCAAACGTTTTAGAACACCCCAATTTTTGCAGTTATTTATTGAAATACAAGTCGTTCAAGTTCAATGAATAGCTTGAAATGGTATAAAGGTAAGTAGGTAGTAGGACATAAGGAGGTAGTAGGACATAAAGAGTGTTGGGAACACACTGTGGTACTATACCCTCGTGAGCATCCCTCATTTGTTGCTACACAAATGGCAAGAAAAAAGGCAATTAACAATGGAAGACAGATCTTGACACTTCAAAATGTAGCTTTTTCCTCCTGAGACATTGGAGTGTTCTAAAACCCACTTGCATTTACACCTTAGACTCCAATATTGTTTCACAAATACGTACTATTAGCATTAACAAGCATAACAATGTCTGCACCTGGCAGGTGAGGAGCAGGTAACCTACTGAATCATTACATATGATGACCACCTTTTGCACTTCAGTGCCTATAGGTGCCTGACTTTTAGTCATGGAAATTTCTTTTTGCTTGGCTCATTAAAGACAGCCAAGCCCAAGTGGCTCCTCATATTTTTTGTTGCTGTCTTAAATGTATTTATTATCATATTATGTGTATTATGTCAAATTAATTACTGATGTAAAAAATACATGATATCAAATGTTTTATTATTTAAATGAATTTATTTAAACCTCAATGAGCAGCTACAAAAATATGTAATAATAATATTAACAATAATAACGTATTAGATTTTATGGCGCTTTTCAAGGTACCCAAAGCGCTTCACAAAGAAGTGAACCCATCATTCATTCACTCCTCAATCACACATTGGTGATGGTAATCTACATCTGTAGTCACAGCTGCCCTGGGGTAGTCTGATGGAGACGTGGCTGCCAATTCATGCCCACGGCCTCTCCGACCACCACCAAACATTAATTCGCTCGCATTCATACACCCGTGTGCACAGAACTGGAGGCTATATGGGTGAAGTGTCTTGCCCAAGGACACAACGACAGTGACTGGAAACCTTCTGGTTTCTGGAACCTGCTCTACCTCCTGAGCCACTGCAATGTTATATATAAATTAAATACAACAACAAAGGCCCATCTAAGTAGACAAATTAAGTCAAAATAGGTCAAATCTCTTCATGCTACTTTCTCACAAACCAATCAGCTCTAAGAGCACCACAACGTGTGTTTGACCCCGCCCCTCCTCCTGCTCAGTGTGGACACAGAGACGCCACCGCACATCTTGGCCAATGGCATTCGCCTTTAACAGAAAAAAAGACGAGGAAAAATCTAATCGGCTCCCAATCGGCTCTCAACGACGCAAATCGGCTCCTGCCGTTCGTTTCAAAGAGCCGACCGATTCATTTGCGACCGACACATCACTACGGACTATTGCTGTGACCAGTCCAGACCTCTGCCAAAATGACGCACCTTTTCTGCGAGATGATTTCTATTGTATTTCTAGTGTATACAGAATTGAACGTGTGTGAAAGAAATTTGAGATAAATAATATGTAATGTACAGTATAAACAGTACTCGTACTGTAGATATTTTAATTCAACATGAGAGCTAAAACAAATATTGCACTAAAAAGTAACTCCAACAAAGTTTTTTTTTTGGTTTTGGCTGCGGGTACCTCAGGAGCTCAAGGAGGACAACAGAGTGCTCCATGAGACGAAGGAGGTGTTGGAGGATCAGCTGGCAGGATGGAGGGCACGCTCGGATAAAATCCACCAGCTGGAGAAACATAGTCTTCTCCTGAAAGCCCGAATCCACGACATGGAACAAGTTAGTAATCTTCACAAAAAAGGACATAGCTGATGTACATTGAAATAATCCTCTTCTGCAAATTGCAACATAGTTCAAATGTTTGGAACCCGGCTAATCAGCCTCGTTTCTCCACGTTAGGGGAGGGAGGCAGATCGTAAACGCATCGAGGAGCTGCAGGACGAAAACCTGACACTCTGTTTAGCACAGAGGAGGAGCCTGGATGAGTCCCAACATCTGGGATGGGAGCTCGAGCAGCTTTCCAAAAACACAGATAATTCTCATGGTAAGAGCAGGTATTTGCATGAAATGATGGGAGATACCACCTTTCAGGGAGATGTAATGTGTTTGTTTTTTTATTTTCATTGGATTAAATTTGCAGCCTGGTAATATTTCGATAAATAAAAGTCATGATATACAGTGCTAAACACCGCTATGTGTTCGTCTAAAGGGCAGCAGACTTTAAGCGAGGAAGTGAGTGAGCGGATCCGCAGTCGGCTGCTAAAACTGGAGAAGGAGAACCAATGTCTCCTGAAAACTGTGGAGGAGCTCAGAGCTGCCCCTGCTCGCTGTAACACACAGGCTAAGAAACTCTTCCACCACAATGACAGGAACCTGGTCCACCAGGACGTCTGCAGCACAGATAATCGGACCTCATCAACTGAAGAAAACACAATGTTGCTCATTTCCTGCTCACATGAACAGAACACCACAAATGTATCGAGTCTGACTCTGGTAAAACAGCAGATATCCATGATGGATCCCAAACAGCAGCAAGTCTTCACACAAGAACCTGAGGGCGCTCACACAGGCCTCCTGTCAGCTATTGCAGCTCCTAATATTGAGGAGAAAGAACAGTTTGAGGAGGATAAGAGTGGAGAGCATTTGCAAGCGGTTATGTCTGACCTGGAAGTGTATGAAAACAGTCACCTTGTTGGAGCACACGATCCCTCCCCTGGCTCAAGAAGCAGAAGCTCCAGCAGTGACGGCATCTTCGCGGGCTTGCCAGCACGTTTCACTTATGCCAACAAGCACACAGAGCGTCTGGAGGGCAAGTGCAGGACCCTGGACTCCGTTAATCAACAACTACAAACTTCTCTTGGTAACATTGGTAGGTTTTGTACACGTTCAGCTTAAGTGAGGAATCCCCTTGATTTTCCACATGCTGCCTCTCTTTTAATTCTCTTTAGAACGAAAAGTCCAGCGATTGGAGTGTGAGGTTCAGGAGCTAGAGGCAGACAACCAAAGCCTTCAAGCCACTTTAGAGGAACTCAGGATTACTGCACGCCGTCTGGATCAAATGGAAGCAGAGAAGCAGACTTTGGAAAAAGAAACCACAACTCTGGAGAAGGAAAAAAGGAAACTGGAGAAGGAGAATCGACGTCTTCGCCAGCAGGTAAGTGAAACCTTCCGTTAGGCGCAAGGTGCCGTATTTTCAATATTCGTATATGAAGCAAATTGTACCTGCTGCTCTCAGAGTGAAATTCAAGAAGCCAATTTAGACAGCAGCAATGTCTGCATGGCGAGCCTGGAAAGGGAGCTGCGCTGCCTCATAAAGGAGGTGGAAGAGTTAAGGGAGACAGCAGAAAGGGTGAAAGGCCTGGAGAGAGACAACAGAGAACTGACCAAGCAAGTTGCAATTGACCAGAAGACCCTGGCCACTCTTAGAGAGGTAACAAGGAGAAGTGGAAATCTCAGCAAGATAAAATATTGAAGTTCGGTCAAAAGTGCAGAACAAGAAAAATATACTTGTTTTTTGTCTGCTTATTTTAAGTAATATATCTCAGATTGTAGTATACTTAAGCAAAATGCTCTAAGATTAAAGTGCCTCGTAAGGAAAAATTATTATAATTTATTTTCTCAAAAATAAGCACCTCTGACCTTGATTTCAAGTATTTCATCTTGCTGAAATTTCCACTTTTTACAGTGTGCCAACTAATCTAATGTGAACTTTCTGATCATGTACTTCATGATTATTTTATACACCATCATGGAAAAAGTTATTAGACCAGCCTTGTTTCTTGAGTTTATTGATCCATTGGAATGCCTGGTACAACTCAAGGTACATTTGTTTGGACAAATATAACGATAACAAATATACAGTAGCTCATAAGGGTCAACTTCCATGGTTTTCTTGATTATAACCAAAATCACTTATAGCATTGTACTGCCAAAAAATATAACTCTTGTGAGCTATTTTTGTTTTTGGTACCTTGAGTTGTATCAGGCATTAAAATGAACAAGAAACTGAAAAAACAAGGGTGCTCCTTTTCCATGACTGTATATTAAATTATAGTTGGATGAATTATGTATATTATATATACATAAGGGCATGTCAATCGATTAAAATATTTAATCGTGATTAATCACGTTAGCCATAGTTAACTCGTAATTAAATGCAATTCATCACGGTTAGAAGTTGTTATAGATCATAAGTGTACCTTTTGAAAGATCATTTGAAAGTTTTTAATACACCTATCAACATCAGATTGGATAATATGTCTGCTTTATGCACATTTTGGTTTATTAAACATTCTGTTTTTTTTAAACAGCTCAACACAAAATGGACCTCAATGTATAAAAAACAAACACAGCGTACAACAAGTAGACATTAGTGAGGTAAACTGCCCATCACTCAGATATCATTCTCTTCAAGCAAATAATCTCATGAAGTGTCATTGTGACTAACATTACAAATCAACGTTTGCAAAAACACCCAACAACTAGGTGAAATGAAAATAAGGTCTTAGAAAAATTAATACTCAAACAGTATCAGAATTTTTGTTTGGCATGATTTTCATGTAAATTCATTAGTTTTTACATTTATAAACTAGATAAAAAGAGAGTCATATTCCCTTGAATCAAGTTGGATAATATGACACATTTACACGGATTTTATGACTAGATTTAATGTCATAAATCTTGGTACGCTCTATGAAATTTGCTGTGCAGCTTTTACATTGGTCCCAAGTCAGCAAATCTTTAAGAAATGGTTGCTTAAAATGGGACCTGTTTACTTTCTTGGAATGTCGTTTTTGCGGTGTAGATTTATTTTCTGTGTGTGAGTCAATTCTTGCATTTAGAAAGTTTAGAAAACCAGTTTTATTCTTAATTTAAGACAAATATATATTCATCTGTTGTTGGAGCATAATCCAAATAAGGTTTTTAGCTTTTTATTAGGAAAATAAAGAACAAATTTCTGGCAAAAAATATCTTCATAAGAATTGGCTAGCTATACTTTGTTGATATAAGATTATTTTTGTCATGTGAAAATTGCTGGACAAGATATTGTTTCTTTTTAGAGAAAAATAAGAAACGGGACTTGTTTTACTTCGTTGACATTTAGTTTTTTCAGTGTGACCGCAGCTGCTTAAAGATAAAAAATTACACATCTTAAATGTTGTTCATGCATTTATTGTGATTGGCTTGCTTTAGGAGCTTGTTAGTGAGAAACTGAAGACTCAGCAGAAAGATACTGAACTAGAGAAGCTTGCCCATGAGCAGGAGTTGAAGCTTCTCAACCAAGAGACTAAACAACAAGTGGAACTCAACTCAGCAGACAGGTGCACTCGTACTGCTTGTATTTCAATATAGGAAGCAAATAACTGCCAGCTTCCAAGGGTGACATGTGTAATTGTCTTTGCAGTAGATTCAAGATGCTTGAGTCAGAGTTGCAGCTGTCCATGAAAAGGTCTTTTCAAATTAAAGAAGAGAAGATGGCTGTCCTCGAGGCCCGTCTGCAAGAATCTTCGACACTTAACCAACAGCTTCGCCATGAGCTCAAAACTGTAAGTCACATCATGACGCAACTTTGCGGACAAGTTGATATGTTTTTTTCCAGGTGTTTGAACTTTGTTCCACGGCACAGGTGAAACTGCACTGTGAAGCCTTGCAACAGAAGCAGGAGGAGGCATCAAGCTCCACCTCCACCTCACCACGGGAGAATGGCAAGGCAATGAGTGAATGGCTGCGTGAAAGCCATGAAGCAACCAAAGAACTGCTGAAGCTCAAAGACCGTCTGATTGAAGTGGAGAGGAACGTAAGATATACACTACCGGTCAAAAGTTTTCAAACACTCCAATTTCTCTGGAGGAAAAAGCTACAACTTAAAGTGTTAAGATGGTCTGTCTCGCTTCCATTGTTAAGTCCCTTTTTTTTGTAGCATTTTTGTAGCAACAAATGACTTTCTCCAGTACAAAGCTGTTCAGCTGATGTTCACAAGGGTATAGTACTACAGTGTGTCTCTATGCAGACAGAGGAGGTAGTAAGTACTCCTGTAGGAATGAGTTGCACCAACTGCCAAGGCTTGATCAACCTCCATTTCTGCACAACAGCTTTAAATTGTTTACCCATTTTGTGGTCCCTGAAACAGTATCATTCTGTAAAACACATTATTTTTCACTTTTGGTTAATCTTACCTTTTTTTAAGCTCTGGCGCTTCACCACTTACCTTTGTACCATTTAAGGCTATTCTTTGGACTTGAACCACTTGAATTTCAATAAATAGCTGCAAAAATGGGGGTGTTGTAACACTTTTGACCAGTCGTGTAGTTTCATGACCATAACAATTTAAACATTTTAAAAAATTTGCGCATGATTTTATCCTGAGTGTCATTGGTACTGATTCTCATAGCAATTCCCCATTCGTAATGTCCGCGTCCTCGAGTGGAGACCAGTCCAGTGCGTGTAATCCACCTTTTACGCTAAGTCAGGGCTGCCCATTACGTCGATCGCGAAGGTAATTCGTGTCGATGGCGTAAACGTCACTTTGTAGATGTCGTATGAAATCAGTCAGCTGACATTAAGCTCCCCTCCTGATTCGCTGTTGCTCAAGACATTTCAAACTACACACGGAGATGCAACTTTCATCTTTATTATTCCGATTATGGATAAACTAAGTCAGTGGTAAGATGCTGATATCTCTAACAAAAGTTATCCATTCACTTGTAGCGGCTAGTTATGTAGAATAAAAGTGAATTGTTTGAGGGCTTTGCTTGGCGTCATGAAATCCACTACAGAAATGCGTGTTTTTCTACTCTTCCCTTTCTTAAACTATTATTTCATGATGAATTGGAAAATGTGCCCGTTGCTGAAAGCTTTTTAATATATTGCCTTGACTTGGGCTGGATTGCCTTTTGCATAATCATTTTCATTTCTTGTATACCTGTAATGTTTGATAGGAAATGCTAACTGAAGTGTGTGTCACACGAACGCTACGTAGCTATTTTGACGGACATATCACGGGTACTCAGGTTATGTACACAACTATCGAGGAATTATGTGGAATTATCTTTATTGCCATATTGATTGTGAATGATCTACTTTGATGACCTGTAAACTTTGAAACTGTGAATGTGAAATACTAATCATTAGTGTTTAGTATAGTAGTTTACCTTAGATTTTGCATATATACGTATTATATGTCTTATAGTAAGAGATAGATCATGTCAACTTATAACTTGCATGCTGAAAAACCCATTTTTATCAAGACAGTAAATATATACGTATTTTCTGTATTTATAGTAGGAGGTAGATCTTGAAGTAGAACTTGAAAAGGTGTGGGCACTCCTGCCCTAAGTGATCTGGGGTAGCCCTTGCCATGACATTAAAGCATAAATAGAAATAGGTATAGAAAATGAATGCAGTCGATCGCACGTGACTAAGGCCAGTTCCTGTCGTCACCTCTTTCTTCTCGAATGCAGAATGCAACTTTGGAGACAGAGCGCCAGGCTACGCAGGCCCAGCTGAAGCAGCTGGAGAGTCAGTCTGACATTCAACAGGCTCAGATCCTTGCCCTCCAGAGGCAAGCAGCCTCTCTGCAGGAGAACAACACTACTTTGCAGACACACAACGCAAACCTGCAGGTAGGAGAAAAGATACCCTGGTCTCTGAACATCCATGCTGAAATAAACGGAGCTTTTTGCTTTTTCCAGGTGGAAAAGTCCACACTGAACTCGCAGAGTGCCTCCCTGATGGCTCAAAATGCTCAGCTGCAGCAGCAACAGGCGGGGACAGAAAGCGAGAAAGACGGCGCCATGCGGGAGCGCGAAGAGCTGCGTGGCGCTCATGAACAGCTATTACGTGACCATGAGCGTCTGGCGGCTCTTCATGAGCGTCAAGCCACGGAGTATGAGGTCCTCATGGGGAAACATGGCTGTCTGAAAAAAGTTCATCGCACACTGGAGCTGGAGCATCGAACACTGCAGGACAGGTGAGGGAAGACGTGCGTGTTGGGCTAATTACAGACTCTAAACTGTCCTTGGATGCAAGTGTGAGTGACTGGCGACCAGTCCAGGGTGTACCTCGCCTCTCGCCCAAAGTCAGCAGGGATTGGCTCCAGCTCACCCGCAACCCTGATGAGTACAAGCAGTATAGAAAATGGAGGATAGATAAAATGTTGCAGGTGTATTTACAATTCCATAAAATCCAGTTTGTAATTGACAACAAAGCACGGGCCCAGGGCCACACTCTTCTCACAAGTAATTAAACCAAGTAAAGAGGACTATCTTATACCAGTTTAGACAGTTTAGTCTGCATATCTGTCAGCAATATGAACGTATTTTCCGGACTATAAGTCACTCGGGAGTATAAGTCGCACCAGCCAAAAATGCACAATGATGAAGAAAAATAAAACAAGTCACACTGGACTCTGAGTTGCACTTTTGGGGGAAAAGTCAAAATCAGAGACCAAGAACAGACATTTAATTTTGAAAGGCGAGTTATAGTAATAACAATGAAATGGAGAACAACAGGCTAAATAGGCGTCTGTTAACGTAACGTGAATAGGTGGTATGCTAAGGTAACATATTAACAGTTATTCAGATACTGTAACTATAGCCTAAACAACCCCCAAAGTCATCTATATTCATGGCCTTGACACCTACCTGGGCGTGGAGACGTACCTGCACTTTTGTCAAGCCTCTCCAGGCAGCATGTTCTTCAAGCACCCATTTGTCAACTTGTTCCTCTGTAACTGTGGCCATCGAGCTTTTAGCCCGCGATTACCTTTTTTTGTTCCCTTCATTGCAGTTAGAGTATCCTCCGCTTTCCCACAGCCCCTCACAAGTTGCTCGTTCGCTCCAAACTTTCTTTCTGCACCTTGATTATTGTTTTCGGCTGCATGTTTCACTACTTGCCGCTCGTAATCTGCAGGATATGATTTTCTTTTTGTGGGCCTTTGTGGCTTTCATGCGCATGCCAATGTAAGTGGGTCGCTGCAGCTGTAGACTGTTTAATTTGAACCAATCAGAGGCGCCGATGACACCAATTTTGTAGAGGTATGATAACAAACATGGCAACGTACGGTAGAAGCTACATGTGGACTGCTAGCCAAGTAGCGTTACTTTTCAGTACGTTATTTCACATTTGTCAGCAAAATTTGTTGAATAGAAAACTGAAAATGTATGAAACATGTTCTTTATTAAAATGTAACAGATGTTGATTATCACGTCATTTAATCAATCAAGAACGAACTCGAACGGCTGTGACGCTATCATTGCTGAAATAATTGTATGTCAGGCAGATTGTCCTTGTTTAGTTGCCTCCACGACAGTAGTCACGCAGCACAAGGCAGGCGTATTTAGCAAGGAAGCTTTCAATGTGCGGGCAAAGCAGCTCGGCCAAACGCAATCACAAGCTTGTTGCCATGCTAACGTTCCCACGCCATTCTTCCAAAATAAAACATGCATGTCAAACTTGTCCCTCCAGCTAGAGGTCCCATCATTGGCGGGGGTGTCGAAGCCGTTTAGCGAGCGACACAGCAGGAGTAGCGCCCTTCGAAGCCCACAATGGCACCCTTGTTAGTCAATGTAAAGCGAAAGTAGGCGTATGTTTACTCTTATACACAAAAAAAAGTCATTTCTGCGTGTTTGGAAGTGGCAATGCTATGTGTGCCATTGCACACATTAAATTATGCTTATCTAATGTGGACATAACGGCTCATAATTGTTACATCATCGGTCAGCAACAAGCCAAAAGTTGCGTCTTTGCCATCCTCACGAATATGCTGAAGCCAAAGCTTTAAAAAATTCTTCATTCTTTTTGGAATTTTCCAAAAGTTCATTCGCGAGTGGAACTGCGGCTTTCGCTACTTGAACTATACCTTGCCTTATTTTGGTGACTTTGGGGAGATTTGGGGGGGAATAGAGTGGGAGTTTTGTGGGTCATACGGGATTGACTTTTTTGGTTGATTGCTTTTATTGACGGGTTTGAGGGAGTGCGGAGTGTTCAAAATATTTAGTTCGCGGGGAGAGAGTGTCTTATGCGGGATTAAGTTGGTGCAGTTAAACAGCCTTATTGGAGGCAATTGAGTACTTTTGTTGTTGTTCTTTTCTTCCAGCTGATATCTGGTCCTCCCGCGACCTCAATTATTTGCATTATAGCTTTGACACTTCTAATAGGAAGTGTGATTGTTACAAACTCACCGTGTTTAGTCCTGACTCTGGGCACCCGCAGGCGACCACTCCCTGAGCTTCTCAGAGCTCGAGATGGTTCATGTGGCTCTAACATGTCAGAGATGTACTTTGGCCATCAAGACCTTGAAAAGACTTGAACACAAGCAGAGCAGTTTTAAAGTCTATTCTCTGAGCAACAGGAAGCCAGTGCAGAGATCTCAGTACTGGACTAATATGCTCATATTTACTGGTTGTAGTCGGGAAATATCTATATTGGTGTGGACAGGGCCTCAGATGTCTGTATAAGTTGATGATTACATTGTAAATTTTCAGTGGCCTAGAGCGCAAGCCTAGCGCGCCCTCTCGCAGCTGTCAGTGAGTTGCTCTGGAGTACAAGTCGCAGGTCCAGCCAAACCATGAAAAAAAGTGTGACACATTTCATTGAAATGTATCATTGTAATTTGTTGTGCCTGTGCAATTACAGGTTCTGGAGCTGGATGTAGCGATAAAGAAAGCCTCTCCCACATTGATTTTTCGATCTTACGCTCATGGATATCTGCATCTTTTATGATGTTCTTCATGCATGCGTATATTGGGCATGTGTACCGTAGATACAACAGCCTGTTACAACAGCGGACCAAGCTCGAAGATCTGGAGAAATCACTGAAGGAGGAGCAGATGAGGATAAGTATGGAGAAGGAACATCACAGGACCACTGCTGCTGAATGTTGCCGGCTGCGGGACGAGAAAGACTGGTGAGCACAGTGGCAAAGCTTTACACACATGCACACATACAGTATAGGCCAGAAGACTGGCATTAAGTGACGGATGTGTATGTACGTGCATGTCGTGTGTGTTTTGCAGGCTAAACCAAACGTATCGACAGCTCCTGAACGACAATCAGCTGCTGTCAGCAGATCACAAGCAGCTTAAGAGCCAATTAAATGAGACTAAGCTGGAGCACACCTGGCTGGAGGCTGATTTTGCCAAGCTCAAAAAGGAGTATCAGCAGCTTGACATCACCTCCACAAAGCTGACCAACCAGTGCGAGGTGTAGAAACAACAAGGATTCGAAGTCATTAACTGATCAATTTCACTTGAATGCTTTGAACGCTCACTTGATGCTTACCTGTGTGATGCCTAGTTGCTAAGCCAGTTGAAGGGAAACCTGGAGGAGGAAAATCACCATCTTCTCAGTCAGATCGACACACTGATGCTGCAGAACCGTGCCTTGTTAGAGCAGACTATGGAGAGCAAGGATCTGTTTCACATCGAGGAACGGCAGTATATGTAAGCGGAGAGAAGCGTTTCCCTGATTCCCATGCATTCATTTATTTGTGGGGGAATAAATATGGACCGTCATAGATAGATTTGGGATACCTTTTTTTCAGCTTGCTTATAATTGCATGTTCTCCCTGTGTGGGCGTGGGTTTCTTCCGGGTCCTCCAACTTCCTCCCACAATCCAAAAAGATGCACGTTAGGTTCCTTGGAGACTCGAAATTGTCCATAGGGGTGAATTCCGCAAATGAGTATGAGCCGGAATACCAGAAGAAAACTCACGCACGGGAAATCATGCAACCTCCAACATGCATGACACTAAACTTTATTACCCAAATTTAAAAACAGAGTTTCTTATACACCTGCTAAGCATTGACATTCTAATCTGAAACAAACACCCTTTTTTCTCTCACCGTGTTTGTTCAGTGACAAGCTTAACGACTTGAGGAGGCAGAAGGAGAAGCTGGAGGAGAAGATAATGGACCAGTATAGGTTTTATGAGCCCTCACCTCCTCGCAGGTAAGTACCTTGACATTTTGACTTAAACACTTGTAGCCGCGGTACCATTAAATATGTCCTAGTAGTTAATGTGGTCATATGGTGGACCTGAAATGTTTAAACTTATTAAACTTTGAGTTTCTTTTGTCCCTGGGAAGACAGTATGTGTACAGAATTTCTTTCAGCCTTGAAATGTTCTCTCCAGGCGAGGCAACTGGATTACTCTAAAGTTAAAGAAGTTGATCAAATCTAACAGTCGTGAAAAGGGACTGGATCACGCTCTCACACCAGCATACTCAGAGCCCACCGAGGCACAACTCTCATGCCACGACGGCAGCTCCATCATCAGTTCAGACGGCTCTGGGGGCTGGACTTCCACTTCAGCAGGTGACACCATCTCACCTCAGCGGCACAACAGTGAGTACGAGCTTTCCGAATGAATACGATCTCACTTCTCTTTGTGTGTCATGTCCAGAGTCTCATTCTTCCTTATGCATGCACCAATATGTCTCTCCTTCTGTCTTGTTTCTCTTCACTCCCTCTTCCCCTTTCCCTTTCGTACACACCTCCCCTTCCCATGAATCATCTCTGTTTACCTCCCGTGTGGTTTTCTGTTAAATAGCCACTCTGAAACTGTTTCCCCATATGAGGAACAGACTGAAGAACAAAGACAAAGTCAAGTCCCTCATCCGACGTTCCTTGTGTAAGACTCCATCTTGCCTTAAGTCTTTCATGTCACTGTTAACGCTTTGCCTGCAATAACAACGCATTGTTAGCGCCTTCATGCTGCCCCATCACATTACCAGAACTTAGTAAGTCATAATAGTACGAGCGTCCATAAGTGGCAATTCAGAATATTTCACTTGGACCTATGCAGTGCATAAAACAGTCACAGTGTTACAGAAATTCAGAAATATTTCCCTCCAAATAAAGTATGCCTCAATTTCCATAACCAGTCCACTTGTTTATCCTCACCGCTGCCCCATGTCCCATCCTCTGCTCCAACAATGCAGCCCTGAGCAGCATGGTGTACCCGTCTGAGGAGCTGGACGGGTACGAGGCCGATGCGCAGGACGGGAAAGAAGCATTGACCTCATTCATTAGCACATCCATCATGTCCATCCTCCACCTGCATCCCACCACTGATACATCCATCCAACGCCACACTACAGCCACTGACACTGATGTCCCACATGTGTCAGAACTGACAGGTATAAACATCTGTGAGTCATTCATTCACCCATTCATTGACATCATCTTAAATATATTTAATATGGAATCAACTCTTGAGTGAATGGAATTGTGTGTCTTGTATAAATATAATATTTTATTCACTTACTCTGCCCGACAGATAAGGATTCAGATGATAGTGCTGTGCCATCTGGTTTTGAGGACAACGACGTGCTGCAGCATCACGGTAAAGCTTTGTGGATAGCCGTTTAGAGGATTCCGCAAATACAGATGTACTACCCTCGCAGGAATTAGAATAAATCCATCAAATCGCTATCATGACCTTGTTTCATATTAATCTGTAGCTGACCACACCAGCAAAAAAGGAGAGCATGGCTCTACTGCCCCCTTTCTGTCTTTAACGATTGGATGCATTTGCTTGTATCTGATTCATTCTGTCTCGCTGGCCTGTGCAGTACATTCACCGGTCAAAACATTAGGTACAGAAGTACACATTAGGTATAGAAGAAGAAGAAGCAGCTCGAACAACACAGATAGAGCTGTTGGTAACTTACCGTAATAACCCTTTGGTGTCCAGAGTAGAATTTAGCAGTTTTACGTACTTTTGTCTTTTACCTCACCATCGTGGACTAGTTTGTGTGTGCGGACGGCTTCAAAGAGATTGTGGACCACCATCCTCAGTCTCAGGTTGGGGAAGCAGTACACTGTCAACATCGTGTGGTGGGGATGGCGTGCTGCTGACCTCGACTCCAGATGTTGTGGGCTTTTGGATGAAATACTTCAAAGACTCCCTCAATCTCACCGACGCGTCTTCCAATGGCAGTGCCTGGGGGCTCTACGGTGGGCTCTCCAATCTCTGGGGCTGACATCGCAGAGCTTGTCTCAAAGCTCCTCGTTGGCAGGGCCTCGGATTGGATGAGATCTGTCCGGAGTTCCTTAAGGCCTTAAGGAAAAATAGGACGACCGGATGTAGATGCGTTCTGCACATGCGACGAACCGCTCATGTTTCCGGCACGGATCGTGTAACGACTCTGCGCTTTCAACCTAAGTTGAAAAGGAGCGTCTGTGTCACTCTCAATGTGATGCAGTACAAATCTACACCAATGGGAACTTCAACCACAGTTCATAGTGATAATCAAAACTGAGCGTTGACACAGCTCTCTATTGAGCTCAGTGGATTGTCCATTCTTTTCTCCCTCAGGTCTTAACGTGGTCCAGGATCGAGCTCAAAGCGAGAGCAGTGGTGAGTTCAGCATGAGCCTGGATAATGAGCCCTGGTCAAATGGCAGCAGCCCTGTCCAGCAGCCGCTGTCTCGCCGCTCTTCTTCGCCATACCAACCACCCCGTGACACCTCCGCGCCCCAGCACGTACAGAAGGACTCCTCCACAGCACACAAGGACAAAGCATCCACCATGCCCATGGAAAAGAACCATGACTCTGATTTTAAGCAAAAAGAGACTGCCTCAACCCAAGACTTCTGGCTCACGCGCGGAACAAAGAGTATTAGAAGGGGATCAAAAGGAAAAGAGACACGTCGCTCATCAGATTTAGGCGGCGTGGTCGGCACAAATTTAAAATCTAGCTCCAGTAATACTGAATGTACCAACGCTTGTGCACCAGTTACAGTGTTCTATGTTCAGGGTAAGTCGTCCTCAATGTCCGGGTGCCTCAACTGCTTCTCCAATCCTTTGGGAAAAGAAGGGCGACTCAAGGGATTCGGGTCTCCTAAAGGTCTCCCTCGTGCCAGCAGTGTGATTTCCACAGCTGATGGCCCATCCAGACGCCCCAGCGTCAACGGCAACTGCAGGGTGCCTGTCAAGACTGAGAAACTTCCTGCCCCAGTGTCAGAAAAGTGCAATAACCAGGAGAAACAAGAAACAACATTCAAGACCAGTCAACAACCAGAAGTCAGTGACAGCAGTCGGCCTGAGCACATTCCTCCAGTCAAACCTCCCAGAGACCCAGCACTTCACAAATCCCCTGTACAGGAGTCTGATTTAAACTCTCAGTTTACACTCAACGCTGTCTTTTCTAACACAATCTTCAGTGATTCTGTAGGGACAACTTGTCCGAACGCACCAGACCTTTTCCTCTCAGAGTCCACATGTAAAGCCACCAGCGAGCCAGGAGTCTACTCGTAGCCATTTGGTGCCAGCATGTTGGCTGTGGACTGGAAGACAAGGATAAATAACATAAAATCATGGTGTTCTGCAATTCAAGCAAAGGCTACTACTAACTGTACAACTAAATAAAAACATCATTAGTTAGGCTTTCTGCCTGTTGGATTATAGTGGTGGTGTAATGGTACACGCTGCTGCTGCCTTTCATGTAGTACGAATTCTTTTCCCAGCCAGGGACACCTAGCCATTGGGGATGTTCGGTGCATACCTCCCAATGTTTGCATGATAAAAATAAGGGAAATTGAGAGGAAAAGCTGAAAGAGAGGAAAAAAGTAGCTGATTTTACAGCAATCCATGTGTTTGTTCAAGTATGTGCACTTCTGCTATGGTCAGTATATATATATATATATATATATATATATATATATATATATATATATATATATATATATAGTGGTGCCAAGAAGAAGGAGTCGCAGGCGGAGTTATTGGAACAGCAACTGGGAACATTTATTTCCCTGCTCCTCTCGAGCTTACAACCTGAGAGAGCAAAATGCACATGTCTCTCAAAAGGAAAAACAAAGTTCCCTCAACCATAAGGGCCCAGATGAAACTGCAACTCACATAAAGTTCCGATGGGTGAATTATGTCCAACATGCGCCACTATATATATATATACATATATATATATATATATATACATATATATATATATATATATATATATATATATATATATATATATATATATATATATATATATATATATATATGTATATATATATATATATATATGTATATATATATACACACACACACACACACACACACACACACACACACACACTATGGGTCAAAAGTTTTAGAACACATTTTTAAGTGTTAAGATGGTCTGTCTCTCTTCCATGGTTCATTCCCTTTTTCTTGCCATTTTTGGAGCAACAAATGACTTTCTTTACTAGAATGCTGTTCAACTGATGTTCGCTGATAGTACCACAGTGTGTTTTTATGCAGACAGAGGAGGTGGTAAGTACTCCAAAACTTGGAACACCTGTAGGAATGAGCTGCAACAACTGCCAAGGCTTGATCAACCTCCATTTCTGCAGAACAGCTTTGAATTGTTGACCCATTTTGTGGTTCCTGAAACAGTATCATTTTGAAATACACATTATTTTTCACTTTTGGCTAACATTACCTTTTTTTTTAACCTTCACAACATACCTTTGTACCATTTCAAGCTATTCACTGGACTTGAACAACTTGAATTTAAATAAAGAACTGGAAAAACTGGGGTGTTCTAAAACTTTTGACTGATAGTGTGTATACATTTTGTATACTGTACATGAAGAGTTGTGTTTCGTCAGTCTTGTGTTTGATTGTGATTTGTGTTTTTCTGTCATTTTTTTTGTCCTGGTGTACTAGTGCTGCATTTTGGATTTATGACTTTACAATACGAACCTGAAGGAACTGTGTGAGATCAAGTGTAAATCCGTGATAAGATTTAAGGAGATCCTTTGTGTTTTATCCCTTTAATAAAGTAAATATTTAAGCAAAATAGACATTAGTGATGTGTCAGTCGCGAACGAATTGGCTTAAGAACCGGCTCTTTGAAATGAATGGCAGCAGCCGGCTCCCGTCGTTGGGATCCAATTCGTTTTTTCCTCGTATTTTTCATTGGTCGAGTTTTGTGGCGGTATCTGTGTCCACACTGAGAAGAGATTTGACCTACAGTAATTTGTCTATTGAGATGGGTCTTTGTTTTTGTATTTTATAATATAACATATTCAAATATATTTTGTAGCTGTTCATTGAAGTTTAACTGAAACCATTTAAATAATAAACATTTTATATAATGTATTTTTTTACATAAGTAATTCATTTTACACAACACGCATAATGTGGTAATAAATGAATTTAAGGCAGCAAAAAAATTCTGAGGAGCCACTTGGGAGCCGAAAGAACCGGCTCTCTAAAAAGAGCCGAAGTTTCCATCAGTAAAAGACAAGTCCTTTTAAGCGGGGAGACGGAGTGTTTTCCACTACTCTCATTGGCTATGACAACTCACGTGACAAAGCGGAAGTTTTGCTATCCAAAAACAAAACATTCCGAGCGTCGCTCAAGTTATTCCATTTTGAGCGGCTAGCAGATGTGTGTGCTGGATTGGCTTCGCAGGTTATCTCGCATTGTCCGACAGTTGTACCCGGAGTTTGGCAAAATGCTGAACGCCGCCGCGGCGGAGAGGAATAAAGAGCCTATCCTGGCGGTGCTGCGGGGCTCCGTGAACACCGACAGGCGGCTGCAAGCGCTGGAGATCTCCTCTGGTACCGGACAGCACGTCGTACACTTCGCTAGGGCTCTACAGAACATTACTTGGCAGCCGTCAGAGTACGACCATCGATCTTTGGCCAGGTATTCGTTTATTACACGTATTATATGTGTGTTGGTGTGCCGGACTAACAGTAGTGCTGTCTTTTCAGTATAGAAGCCTATAGAGCTCACCATCAGCTCAACAATGTGAAGCCTGCCATCCACCTGGATGCTTCTCTGACTCATCATCACTGGGGAGGGATCCAGCCGGAGAGCCTCGATCTGGTGCTCAACATTAACATGATGCACATCTCTCCTATGGCCTGTACGGAGGCAGGTATCTCATTTTAGTCTAGAGGCCTGCACTGGATTGTTCGTGCATGCGTACTGTACGCCCACCGGCCACTTCATTAGGTACACCTGCGTAATCGGAACGCCATCCAGGAGGTGCATTCAAATCCCGATTGCGCTTGGTTATGGGAATTTCTTCTGTTGGGTTCTTGTCCCTCGGTTTCGGATGGCTCCACATATCTTTTTGATAGATAGATAGATAGATAGATAGATAGATAGATAGATAGATAGATAGATAGATATATAGATACTTTATTCATCTCTAAGAAAAATTCATGTTTCCAGCATCTCTGCGAAAATGTCCTAATAAACGTAATCACATAAAAATAAAACAAACAATACAAAACAGTAGGAAATAGAATGAATGAGGAAAGGAATGAGGTGCTGGTGGAGCAGGACAGTGATAGTAATTTGCCACTGAAACTGCTCTTCTGTCGGGAGATGATGCTGTGCATCGGATGAAATGAAATTCATTTATTACCAAAATGTTTTCAAAACAACAACAAATATATGAATAATATATATAACTTGAAAAATAATATCAAATGATATGCCAAATGAGTTACTAATGTACAAATAATACATTACATTACATTACATAACATGACTGCTAACTGCGACCACAGAGACGTTAAATGAATATTTCACTGGTGGTGTTTATCAAAACAGTCTTTTTTATTTACAAAAAAAAAAAAAAAGACCATGATGCTCATTTTTGACAGCATTTTTTTTTTTTTTTTTTTTTACAAGGCTTGTAGTGAGACAAAATATGATGTATGTTTTCTCTCCTCTTCTCTTCTCAATGATGTACAACACAATTCCTCCCCTTCTAGGGTTTATTCAAAGGGGCCGGAGTGGTGCTGAAGCCCCAAGCTCTCCTCCTGACCTACGGGGTGAGTTTAAAGCACCTCGATGCATTCGACGGAATATGAATCCATATCAAAAAGCAATAGTGTTTCCACTCTGCTTCGCAGCCCTATGCTGTAAACGGTGACATCACACCACAAAGCAACGTTGAGTTTGACATCAGCCTACGGCAGAGGTACAGTAGCGCAGCGCTTCAAGGGCAACGGTATTGTATGAATGAAGTTAAATGCACCAGTGCAAATGAAAAAAGCAATCTTTTCATTTTACAGGAACCCGGAGTGGGGGCTCAGGGATATCTCCCTCCTCAAATCGCTTGCAGAAATAAATGGCTTATTCCTGGAGAAAATTGTAAGGCGTCGGCTTTTTCAAGGAACGTGGAACATATTTGTTGTCCTCTAAACTAGAAAATATGTTGTTCTTTCTTTTAGGTGGACATGCCAGCAAACAACAAATGCCTGCTTTTCAGGAAGGAGAGTCTGGTGTGAAGCGTCATTCCCTTTGTGGATGGTGAAAAGCGCCTTAAGATAACTCCAAGCGTGCGAGACATGTTGCCAAATGGACACGTTCGGATGAATGTACATTACTGCACACCAGTAAAAGTAACTTCTTGCTTCATCTCACTTTATTGTCTTTTTGCCTCTGTACTGCTATTCCCGTTCTCTTTATTTTTATGTTTGCAGAAAAATGGAGACATTTATGAGCTGCACATGAGATCTTTTTGCGTACATATAAAACACTGTTCGTAAAAAAAACAATATAGACACAACTTAAGTGGCTGTTTTTGCTAAGCGACACAAGTTAGACAACTGTGACTGCTACACATGGGGGGGCGGGGGGGGCTTTCTAAATACTATCATACAGAATTCACGTCAAGACACCTCCTGTAATTATTGAAAAAGTATTTTTAGCATCAGAAGAAGACATAACACAGTACATCCCTCGGTTCTGGACCTACCCATGAAAATCCATCCATGCATCCATTTTCGATGCCGCTTCTCCTCTACCCATGAAAATCTGCGAGTAATTGATTTTTATGCCCTGCAAACGCAACACAATTCAGGTTTAAGCCCGAAATATGCCCCACGCGCATGTTAAACACATTTTAAAGTCTAAAACGGACAGGTTCTCCCAACTAATGAATGGTAATGTAAGACAATGGATGAACAGAAAGCCGTGGCAGCGTCGGAGAATGTTAACAGTTTCACTTTAGGTTAGCAGCACTCAACTGTGGTGTGTTCAAGGACCAGGAAACAAAGTGTGACATGTCGGCGCTTTGCAAAAAAACATCATCAGTGGAGAAGACAGAAATGTAAAAAAACCAAAAGTGAGCTGGTACATGTATGTTTTACATTTGTACTGTATTATTATGTTCTAAATGATGAGCGGCATAGGGTGGAGGAGGCGTTTTCTGCAGAAAAAAACAGCATATTTTCAGACAAAATGTTTTTTTACCATAAATCTGCAAATCTGCAGCGTCGCGAACTCTGAATCGCAACTTTTGCTTAGCAGCACTCTGCTATGTTGCATTCAAGGACCGCTGAACAAAGTGCGGCATCTCAGCGCTTGGAGAATAAAACATGATCAGCAAAGCATAAAGGCATAAACATGTAAAAAAAACAAATTGTGGGCAAGTACGTGTATGGTTTACATTTTAACTGTGTTATGTAGTTATCAATTATTACCGCCATAGTGTGAATGAGGTCTTTTCTGCGGAAAAGTCACTTTTTAAGTCATTTTTTGACCATTAATCTGCACATTTGCGGCATCGCGAACGCTGAATCCCAAATTTTGCTTAGCAGCACTCAAGTATGGTGCATTCGAGGACCGCTGAACAAAGTGCGACATCTCAGCGCTTGTAGAAAGAACATTATCAGTGAAGCATAAAAATGCAAACATGTCAAAAAAATGTGGACTGCTACACGTATGCTGTACATTTTACCTGCATTATCCCAAATGTATAAATTATTGATGACTTATGGTGAATGGCGTGTATTCAGTGGGGGAAAAAAACTGCCTATTTGCAGACAAACTTTTTCTTTAAACATTTTTTTTTTTACCAAAACCTGCAAATTTGTGGGGTCGCAAATGCTGAATCCCAATTCTCGCTTCGCAGCGCATAACTATGGTGCATTCAAGGACCGCCAAACAAAGTGAGGCATCTCAAAACATCAGTGAAGTATAAAGACATAAACATGTCAAAAAAATTGCATTTTAACTGTTACGTATTAATAAATGATTCCCGGCATAGGCTAAATGAGGCGTTTTCTGCAGAAAAAACTGTCTATTTTTGGCCAAAATTGTTTGGAAGTCATTTTTTGACCATAAATCTGCGGCGTTGCCAACACTGAATCACAACTTTTGCTTAGCAGCACTCAACTATGGTGCATTCAAAGTCCGCTGAGCAAAGTGCGACACGAGAAAAAATATCATCAGTGAAGCAAAAGGACATGTTTTTAAAAATGTGGGCTCATACGTGTTTGCTGTACATTTGACCCGTATTATCACTTATTTATGAGTGATCAATGACTTATGGTGAATGACGTGTATTTTGTGTGGGAAAAAAACTGCCCAGTTTGAGTTTGTTTGTTTTTTTTTACCTAACCTGCAGATTTGTGGGCTCGCTAATGTTGAATCCCAACTCTCGCTTAGCAGCACGCAGACAAAGTGCGACATCTCTACGCTTGGCAAAAAAACCTCAGTAAATGTAATGTAAAAAAAAAAAGTGGTCTGGTACGTGTATGCTGTATGTTTTACATGTATTTTATCACATATTTATAAATGGTTACTTCAAGTGAATTAGATGTGGTTTTTGCGGGAAAATATGTCAACTTATGGACAAAAAAATCCAAATAAACCAAATCTTTTTTGAACAAATCTCTGTAAACTACTTTTAAAGTAGAATATAGATGGTACTACTACTACTAACACTACTACTAATAATAATAATAATACAAGTAATAGTGCTCCTCTGACATAAAAAGTGTTCTGTCAGCTTCAGTGCTAAATGTTCCACAGGGCCATCTGTTGGTGCAGCCATCTGTGCAATAACAAGTCCTGGGAGTTTTACAATGTCTGGCAGGTCTTTTTAACCACAACGTCACGGAGCTTCTTGAGTCTGCGTTCGGTTATGGCTCTGACGTAGCTGTCCGACTGGATGATGGCCACGCCGTCCTGCACCACCCCCATCACCAGCAGGGGGTTTTCCTCCACGGTGATGTTTGGGCAGGGACAGCTCCAGTCTATCTTGTCTATCGTCACCTCCAGATGCTTGGTGTTGAAGAAAGCCAAGCCCATCTTTTCATCTCGGAGAACCTCTTCTAAGCTAAAACGCGCTAACCCGGAGTCCAGATCCTCAACCAGCTCGGTCAGCCGCCCCACGACGGCAAAGTCACTGCGGCATAAACTGGGCACCATTTTCCCTTTAACCCGACACGTCTTGCAAGATTTCCTTTTGGGTGTCGGGCAGTTTGCTTCACATTCCTTTTTCGTGCGGAAGCTGTTGGCATTCCCGTGGCAGCCGCCGAAGGCGAACGCTTGGCATTTTTTCATCATGGAATTCCAAGCCCAACGCGCTTCCCAGTTTTTGCAGGGCCCCTGGACAGCAGGCAGGGAGCAGATCCCCATTCCCTCCCTCTGACAGGAGGCCTTGCACTCCTCAAAAGTCTCAAAGCGGTTGCGGCTGTCCTCGCATCCGCCGTTGGCGAAGGTCACGCAGGAGCCCAGCTTGCTGTCGTAGAACCAATCCACATGGCGCTCGCCGCTGCACACTCTCGTGTCCGCTTCTGCCAGGCAGTCTGCCGGCGAGAAGGGCCTCCCCATGGGCATCTCCGGATCCTCCGAGAAGTCGTCATCGGCCCGGCGTATGACGGACAGAGGGTAGTCCGCACGAAGAACCCCTGCCGAGTTGCGTGCGATGCAGGTGTAGATGCCCGTGTCCCACACCTGGGCGCTGTAGATGACAAGCTGCCCTATGTTGGTGATCACCACGTTGCCGTACATTTGATCGGGCCTCATGACCAGACGCTCGCGTCGCTCGCTCTGTTTCTCCCACGTCACGTCAGGTCTGGGGGTGCCGATGACATCACAGTGGAAGCTGACCGTGCCTCCGACGTAGATGGATTGGTGGTGAGGGTTGGAGTACAACGTGGGCGGCATCGGGTCCTCCTGGGAGGACGTTGGGGTGGGATGAGCAGTCGTGTCCTGGGGTAGCGGGCTAGTGTGGGGTCCAGAGAGGTAGAATCGGCAGGCGACCACGGTTAGCTCCACCCCTCGGATGCAGGCCTCTGCGTCCATGTAGCAGCGGTTGAAGTACGTGAGGCCGTCTGATGCGCAGGTGAAGTTGGGCTCTTTCTCACAGCGGTCCTGGCACTTGCAGATGGGTTGGCCGTCCCAGATGTCACACGTGGCCCCCTGCTGGCTGCAGATGAAGCCCTCGCAAGTTGCTGCCGAGCCCGGGCCGTCCCCCTTACCTCCCCCAAGGCCATCAGGCCGAGCAGGGGTGCCGTCAGAAAAACGTGCAGCTACGCAACTGTTGAGTCCGCACACGTTGGTGCAGCACTTCTCAAATTCAGCACAATCCTGCTCACAAAGCACACAAAGTGAAAATGCACATTTTTAAACGTTTTCCTTTGGGCGGTGGATGACCTCACCTCGTCCGCGTCGCATTCTCTCTCGCAGGTGCTTTGTGCGTCAACCCAGAGATTGTTGTTCAGCTTGTTGGGACAAAGCCCCTCGTGTTCCGCTTTGGCTCCCGACACGCTCGCGCCCACAGAAAGTCCGAGTAAATCGCAGAGCAAAATTGTCAGTAAATATCCACGTATCCACCCCACGACTTGTGTGTCGGACTCGGATGGATGACGCCAAACGGCATCCTCCTCGGCGCACGTGCAACGCAAACGGTGCACGGAGGTGTTACACATCGTCGCTCTTCTGCAAGAGTCGCCTCCTGAGTAAATCCATAACTCGCCTGTGTCCCAAAATAGCCTCACAGCTTATCCAACTTGCGCGCGGAAGGAAGTTATCTTATTCCACTTTCCACTTTCCACTACGAGGACCCGTGCGCCATGCGACTTCTAATTGGGAAAAAAAAAATAATCCAATAAATGGATTTGAAAAGGCATTGAAAAAGCACGTGACACGTACTCGTTTTAAGTCAAAACCAAAACAATTCCTCTTCTCAGAGCGAACATTTGCCCGCAGAGGAATACGCAAACCAGAGTGCACAATGAGAAAGAAACACGCAACATCAGCCTTTCAGAGTCAGGGTGGACGATACCGCACACTTTGGTGTCAATCCGATACCAAGTCGATACAGAGCCAGTATTACCGATACCGATAAACGCCATTATGCATAATCTACTACACAAGTTTAACTTAATTTTACTACTGCGCTTACTACTTACTCGTTCTTTATCATTAATGGAGGTATTATTACACATTCGGTACACATATGTTACTCATTATAGTACCGTAAATGTTTTCTACAAACTTTATTACGCGTCTTTAGTCTTTCCTTTTCTTATTAAAAATGGATAAATTGCAATATTGCGCACAGGAAGTGACCAAATACTGTAATTGCTGTGATACAGAAACAAGGAAGGATTAAATCAACTCTGCTTCTTCCAACTCCTCTTCAGAAATATCAAACCATAAACGTGTGATGTGCCGCTCGTGCATGCTCCAAACCAACTTCTTCACACTCGTATCGGGCCGACCTTAACATCGGCACTATCGATCTTTGGATGGACCAGCCCGTCCCTATTTCCGAGGGTGAATGGCTGAGGGGGTGTGGGAGGGCAGAGCAGGTCCGGCCGCCCCCTCCGCTCGTGTCCAGTGCTTGAAACTTTTATGAAGCAGTGCCATGCGCACAGCAACTGCACAAACATTGTAAACACATCAAAGAAAAGACGCGCGCACATCAACATTCCGGTGAGAAGTCCAACGTTAAAAGTGTCCAGACATCATTTATTGCCTCCGTCAACAGGATGCCAAGTATAGTTTTCATTGCTGATTGGTACTTTGGCTTTATACGAGGTTGTTTTCTGGAGTGACTATGAAATATTTGCGCGTTTTAAGCAGCAAAATGTCTCGTCTAGGCTGCAAAAACATGTTTTTCTCGTCAATTTAGTGCCGTCCGTCATTCACACCAAGTGTAGAGATGCCGCTGTCCGGTGGGAGGACGTAAAGCGACACATTTTCACGGTTGTGCGAGCCATGTTTGTTCCCAGGCTATGAGAAGCTGCCTGCCCCCCGCCATCCTTTCATTGGCAGTGACCCCGCAACCTTTGCATGACTTTTGACCGTGATGCATTCACACCCCGGTTATCCGAAAGTAGCCAACACCCTGAAAGGGGCTAATCAATTCAGTCGCCCCGACGGTGGCCCCGCACCACAAAAGAGGCGCAAACATATTCCCACAATGACCTTGATAAAATGTTTGAATGAAGGGGGTGAGAAAAAACATGAAAAATAACACGAACGCACACAAAGCTAGGTTTTAGCCTTTGTTTCAGAAGGGTGTCTTCATTTTCAATGCAGCTGGAAGAGACCGCTTCCAAAACTTGCAACACAGCTACAATTGCAAGAAATCATGTCAAACATGCGCATATTGTGCTCGAGTTGACGCCATGAAATTCAGTGGCGGAGCAACGGCGAGGTCAGGGGTGGTCGTGGCCGCCATAGACATATGTATATACGTGGACGCCTCACCGACCGCTGACCCGTACGTCAACGTCGCCGCCATATTGGATGTGTCAATGAATATAAGTAAATGTACTTACTTCCAGAAAGTGTCTTTCTACATAGAAATGAAAGTTAATGCCTCTCGTTTATACATTCACACACGCACTAATATACTTACGAAACAGTAAGGCACCAAACATTTGAGAAGATCAAATTCATGGTTTTTGGCGTCCACTGCCTCGACACATCAACGTCGTCGCCATATTGGATTTTTCAAGGCTGAAATGAATACAAGTAAATGTACTTACTTTCATAAAGCGCCTTTCTACAAACAACTTTGAGTTAATTCCACTCGTTTATACATTCACACACGTACTAATATCTTGGAAAGGTCAAATACATTATTTTTGGTGCCTGTTTCCCAAGTATATTAGTGTGTGTGTGGATGTGTAAACGAGAGGAATTAACTTACATTTCTTTGTAGAAAGGTGCTTGTAGAAAGGCGTCAGTACATTTACTTGTATTCATTTACAGCGCAGCCTTGACACATCCAATAAGGCGGCAACATTGAGGTATGGCTCAGGGCTCGTTGTGGCGTCTATCTATGTCTGTGATGTAAACCAAGGAGTCTAGAGATAAAACAGGAGTGTCGATCGGCATCCACTTCTGTATTACGGCTTGCGTGGCTTTGGCCGTCATGATGAGGCGCAGAATCCACAAACTATGCATTGATAACATGTACTCGGCACACTGCTCAGCTATTAATTGCTTTAACAGACGCTCCAAAGGCAGTGGCGGCCGTGCTCACCCCACTGGCCATCTACACAATTCAGGTATCAACTTATTGCCACCCCGATGTGAGTAATGGTCTCACCTTGGGCCCCCCAATTAAACATTTCTGTCTCTGCCACTGATGAAAATCAATGCACAGAAATAAGCAGCAGGGTTTATTTTGTTTTATATATTGTACAGTACAAGTATGGCTGTGAATTCACACAGTTTGCTGAGATTTTTGTGGATTGTTTGATGATTGAAGTCATTTTAAACCAAATTTAGTTCTAACACAAAAACATTGTGCTCTTATAACATCTTGTCAATCATTTGTGCATGTTTTGCAACGTAAAACATTAACCACCCTGTCATGTGCTTACTTCCTAGGAGGTTGCAAAGTAAGCAGGTTTAAAAAAAAAAAAAACAACACACAAATATTCAAGAGAGGCAGCAACACAACATTCCTTGTGATTCTATATGGCCACAGAAAGGTAGCAGGTGACTATAGTTTTACATTCATAAATACATAGCATTTATAAAATATTCAAAATGCAAACAAACAAACATCAATATGTTACACAAATTCATGATAACAGAGATTGCAAAACGATCAAGATTTAAAAAAAAATCTGTACAGGTAGTTTTCTCATCAGCACCAAGCACTCCATTTAATTGTTTATGGTAAATATTTGATAGGCTCAAAATGTCCAATGGTGAACGAAAGAGGCAGTAGTGTGGATGACCTTGTACTTAAAACTGAATGAAATTTCAATCTTCAAGTCTGAAGACAACAGCGCTTGCAGTAGAGATGGTCAAATCAACCTGAAACCTCAAAGCTGGCGTCAGACTTCCCGATTGCTTCAAAACAGCGCATCAGAGCTCGTATCATTCTGCAAATACCACACGACCGATTACGTTGGAAGCAACATACGTCACAGCGCGTACCGGCAGCTCCAAACGGATTGGTGGCTGTCATTGGTTTGACAGGTTGTTTTGGCGCTGCCTTGAATTTGTAATAACCACCAAGCTGCTGAACAACGTGGGCTTGTAAGGAGAGCACTGGCCAGTGTTTTTGTGCGTTTGTCATGGCGACCACTGCTTGACTCTGTTCAGTCACAGAAGCATCAAACGCTGCGCCGTACATGAATGTTGCCGCCATATTGGATGTGTCAGGGCTGCGCTGTGAATGAATACAAGTAAATGTATTTTTCTACATTGAAGTTAATGCCTCTCGTTTATACATTCACACACACTAATATATTTGGGAAACAGTTTCTTATCTTAGCCATCTGAGAAGATGAAATACATTGTTTTTGGTGCACAACTGTTTCACAAGTACAGTATATCAGTGTGTGTGTGAATGTATAAACGAGAAGAATTAACTTTTAAATGTATTTGTAGAAAGGCGCTTTATGAAAGTAAGTACATTTGCTTGTATTCATTTACAGCGCAGCCTTGACACATCCAATATGGCGGCGACGTTGACATATTGCAGCAGTGGGCAAACCCACTCGATGTGGCGTGTACGTATAAATGTTTTGCCTTGACGTCGCTCCAAATGTTGCTTTCACTGACGCACCAATGGTCCCAATCTGCACAATTTGAAGGAAAGCCTCAAAGCTTTATGAGACTTCAGCCGCCCATCGCTAGCTGGCAAAGAAACTGGAGTGAAATTTGTAAGACACTTCGTAAATCATACCCAAGAGAAAACAAGTAGAAGAAGTTCCTTACAAGAATAATCACCAGAAAACAGACTCAAACAGTAGACACCATATTCAAAATTTAAATAGAAAAACCAAATCACTTTACCAAATAAATGGAGTAGAAGTGGCTCCCGTCAGCTGTAGTGTTAGATGGTGAGGGATAATCCGCTACTCATCTGTTAGTCCATCATCTGGCTCCTCTTGATCATTGGGAGGTTCTCCTATGACCTCCACAAGATGGCAGCACAAGTGCAAAGCTAACAGAAACCATGCCATCTCATTTGGTTTACTTGTAGGTAGCTGGTTTCCACCACCTGTGGAACACCGTAAACACAGGCACCAGTCCAGCCCTTTCACTATGCTATTTTACAGTTCCCCTTGGAGGAGGAGGATGAAGAGTTTTTAGGTGGACTCTGTGGGGGCCTGAAGGACTTGGAGCGTTTGAGACTTCCGACCTTGCTTGCGGCACTACTGCTGCCGGACGCCGCACTGTTCGCCACAGAGTAGGAGCGTCCGTGCATCATGACCGCATTCATGCCGTTGGCCATGGAGAAGGACTTGAGGTGGGATTTGATGGCCACGGGGAGAGGCAGTTTGTCGATGAGGTGCACTGGCGTGCAGGAGACAATCGAACGACAGCACAGGTCTTGGAGGCTGAAAACTGCAGATTACGGGAAGGGAGTCTGAATGATACAACTACACCACATGTGATCTAGTTCAAAAGGTAGCAGGACAAACACGTTCAGTCCTGAAATATTGCTGGTGATCAGTCAGAGTGCACCCCACCACACCTCAGCTCAGCTGGGATAGGTTCAAGCTTTCTACTGACTGAACAGTGTTTGGCTGTGGCACAGGTCTGCCCTCTGCAGTGTCCGTCAAATTAAACGTACTAACTGGTAGTGTGAACTTCGGCATGTGCTCATGTCACAAGACTTTGGCTTTGTGAACAATGAAACATGATGGAGAGTCACTGGAGGGATTGGAAAGTAAACCCAGTATTTCCCCACACAGTCGTCCCTCGTTTATCGCAGTTAAATGCTTCCAGACCCGACCGCTATAAGTGAATTTCTGCAAAGTAGAATGCAATTAGGGGTGCAACGATTCCTCGAACAATTCCACTACCCCGATTACAAAAAAATAATCAAGGATTTTTTTCTGCCTCGAGGAATCGCTTGCGTCACCTACGCAGAGGAAGACGAAGAAGGAAGCAGATGGTGCGGGGAGAGGCAAGAGAATGCGACAGGGCAACGAAAGAAATGAAGGAATGCAATTAATAAAGTCCCCAAAGAAATGTGTCTAAACAGCAAGTTGACTGCGGTGACGCGTATCTGTTATAACGCGGCACTTATATACCACAACAGAACATCTTATATGTTGCATCATCTCCTCATGAATGGAGCGGAAGATCCGAGACACGGTTATATTTACGTATCGCAGATCACTGAGATTAATGTTAATGTACCTTGCTAACGTAACGTTTGCCGTATGGAGGGCTAGCTGTCTCTTCATTATGACTACTAGGTGTCGTCATTTCACTTTGAACACTGCAAAAACTCATTATCCTATAAAGAATATTTGTCTTATTTCTAGTCAGCCTGTCTGTGTTTAGGATTGATAAATGCACAGCCATCAACGTCATGTAATATTCATTTAGTCTTAGTAAAGACATTATTATTTCTCTCCTTTTCCAGTAAATACTTACAGTCTGGGAAGGATGAATTCATCTACAAAAGCACCGTCATGTAGGCCATCAGTCAATTTAAGAAATAAAAAGCTTGATTATCTAAAAATTTTAACTAATTGGTCGTTCATTATTTAGCGAAATGTTTTATTTTCTCGTGTATTTATAATTGCTCTTTACCCAAGCAAAAAAATGTTTTTTCTGATTAAAATCGAAAACATTTTCAGTACAATACTCTTTTGCTAAAATATTGGATAGCTGCAGCCCTAAAAGTGTATATGCAAATGAGCTGACGTCTCCATTGACACACAATCTGAACTTCAGAGTACAGTGGTGCCTTGGTTAAAGTCATTAATCCTTTCCAGAAGGTCCAACTCAAACCCAAACGCACTATAACCACAGCAAATTTTCCCATAGAAAATAATGTAAATCCAATTAATCCACTCCAGACACACGCAAAACACAATTTCTAAACAATAATTATAATTTTAAATTATGCACAACTAATTAATGACAGGCCAACTAAACATTTGACATCACTTTTACCTAGTTTTGTTGGGAAAAAACTCAAAATAAGCCACATACATTACCTGCTCATTTACACATCATAAATGTTTCGGCTTTTTTTTTTTTTTTAAATCACCTTTATTCACCTGTGTGTGTTATAAGCCACGGGCCACAGCATGAAATTAAACCAACAACCATAAGTCAATAACTTAATTACTCGAGTTCCGTTGATAAAAGTAGGTTTTAAAACATGAGATAACGTCACACCTAGGACAAGGAGAAGCCAGGAAGCTCTGTTTTACCTGTGTACACACACACACACACACACACACAACACAAACGCTGAAGGCATAGATGTTGAAAATCTCCACTCTGGCCGGAGTTTTCCAAAAGCTGTTTTTAAGAACAAAAAACGATGTTTGCATTGGGGTGGGAATCTCCGTCCATCTCACAATTCCATGCGATTACGATTCAGAGGCCTGCCATGCGATGATAAAACGATTATCAATGCGTCTTTTTTGTGATCAATTGTTTGCCAATTTTTTCAAGCATCATTTTATTCTATCTGTAATTTCTTTACTACTAAAATAAAGCATATTTGGAATGATCCACAATTAAAATAAACATGAAACAGGTTAATTTTCCGGAGCTACTTTACATTTCTAAAAAAAAAAAAAATCCATATAAAGAAAAAAGCAGCGGCATGGCAACTCGTTGGCCCCAGAGTAAACGTATCGGGTAAGTTTACATTAATTTAAAACGATCATTTATTTAAGTTTATCTTCAATACTAGCTAGATCCGCTACTAGAAAGAGTACTCGATCAACACCGGTCACTTTTCCTCCTCTGAACTACTTTGACACCCCCAAATTCCCTCCACGTCTGACAGGCAATCAAAACCATGGGAGACTCGTACAAATCACTCTGGATGTGAACGCCTCATTTAGCAGCGTAGCTGGTCACAGCCGCTCGTATAAATGATGGTGGTTTGGTGTACAATCACATTACATACTAATGTAATATTAAGTAAATTAAAAGCAAAATGCTCACCTCTGTTGGGCCTCCAGAATTTTTCCATCCCGTGCCTCATGAGCACGATGCGTGAGAGTTCCGTGAACGATTCGATGACATTGAAGTTGCACAGAGGGCTGACTTCAAAGAAGGTCATGTTGTTTTTCTCCGCATAAGCTCTCGCTTGCTCTGTTGGAACCTGCCGCTTGAAAGCCAAGTGAAGTCTGTTGCCAACCAAGATCCTGGGCACACCCGGGGCATGCTGAAAAAAAACAATTGCATGTGTGTGTTTTGTTTTAAGTGTATAAATGTGCTGACATATATTTCTCAGACTACCTCATCAATTTCTCGGATCCAACGGTCAATGCCATCAAATGACCAGCCATTGGTGATGTCATAAACAAGCAGAATGCCCTGTGGGATAAAAGTCTTAGTACACAGTTCAGATTTGATGAGGAAACACTACAAATGATCTGTAGTCCTCACCTGTGCCCCTCGGGAGTAAGACCTAAAGATGGTGCAGAATCTCCCCTGCCCAGATGTGTCCCTGACACACGCATACCCACGCACATTAAACTTGCTAGTATTGTGTTCCAACTGTAGACAACATTAGTTCTTACCACAACTCTAGTTTTACTCGTCTTCCATCCAGCAGTATTGTGGTTGTCTTGTAATCAATTCCTAAAATTGATCATAATTCAGATCAGCTGATGCTGGCTGTATTACATCGTTTTACGTCAAATAGAAACACATGAACTCACCACTGCTGTAAGCATAGGGAGACTCCACGGACCCGTCTTGCAAACTGTCCAAGATCTCCCCTTTGCCAACGTCGCTGTCTCCCACCAGCAGAAATTTCAGAAGATAGTCGTAACTCTTGACTGGACTACTCTGGCTCCCCATCATCCCGCGCATTGAATCCGGTTCGAGGGGAGCTGGTGAAGCTCGCCACCATTTACTAGTCGTGTCAAGGCAAAAACCAGGCGGCCCAGCAGTGCCAAACAATTTAAGACTGCCGTTTACACGCTATTGGAATTCATACACTGCTTCATTGGTAAGCACATATATATGAAAATGACAATCATTCGTGATGTGGCACGCGACAAGGCAGAACACACACCGTCGATGTAATGTCAAGATTGAAAACATTAGCTTTTAGCCACATTAGCTGCCTAATTAGCAACAGCCGAAACAAAAAACATACCTTTAACATAACCAGAATATGTAAAGTAGCGACGCCAAAGTTAAAAACTATATTGTAAAATACGCTAAAGAAAAATTGGGCTTTTATACTTTTGCAATTAATTTTGATAAACACTCAGCGCACGCAGCGCAGCTTCTGGTTGTTGACGGTGTTGGAACTTCCGGGTTTTAACGTCACTGTTCCGCAATGTCCGGGGCAGTGTTGCCAGATAGGAAATAACCAATGCTCGCATAGTGAGGGAAAATATGGTATATGTAATATACCCGATTTGATGTAGCTAACAACCATCTCCCACATCACCAGAGACCGCGTTTAGTATAGATTATAATGCAGTGTTACGTTAATTAAAACTATAACCGATGTTGGGGGAAAAAACTGCCACTGGCAGAACAGCACCCCTATGTGGCTGTAAAGAGACACGTGAGACAATGCACAACATTAGGCGCAGTGCAGGATGTATCCTGTTTTTGTTTGCTAAGAGTCATGTATTGAAGGGGTCAAGTTGTCAATTTCTGAAATTATTGCTCGGACAATGTACAAGGGTGTAATTATTGTACAAATACCATAACTATCGTACATCTGGCAACGTTGGTTCGGGGGACGTTCAAAAATGAAAATCAAACGGAAACGTTAGTAAGTGTAGGTGAACAAAACCGAGCAAACCAAATATTATAGACTTGAACATTGTTTTCAGATGTTCAAGTGGCGTTGCTTGGAACTGCATTATCCACACGTGTGGCGAATTAAAAAAAAAACAGTACGTATTGACACATTGGGTGATCTAGTTTGGCCCCTGCAACAGCTGTTGGCATTAGAGGTGGGCGATGCTACACTAAGTGTCGATACGAAACCAAGTAAATGCCAGTGTCAGTGCCAATACCGATACTTTTTACTTTGACATGTTTCAAGCTCATCTAATGATCTTGTGATTTTTACCTTTAATTATAATCCAAATAAAACACAGGACATAGATTTGAGGTAAAACAAAACCATATTTGTAGCAATCACACTTATTTGTGAAGAATTTAACTGTACAAGTACATAAATACAACACTATCAGACAATGTAACAATATCAACACATTAATACTACATGTATTCCTTTTATTATACACTGCTTGTTTGATAAAAATAAATAAAGCTGGTAGTACAAAAAAAAAAAACGAAACAAAAGCAAGAAGTACTATTGGCCCCTAAAGCCCTCCTGTGTCAAATGACTTATTCCTTCATTTGGCAAATAACACAACAAAAATAATACAGAAATTTGTGAAAATAATCGAAGATGAGACCTGAAAAATATCACTCCCGACTCCCTAGTCTTGATCGCATATTGATACTACCCTGGCATCGACATTTGGATCACCACCTTGAATTGGCATTAACATCAGCTGAAAATTCTGGCAGGCTAATTAATTGAGGAGTCATGCAGCTGTAGAAGAAAGAAGGCTGTAAGAAGATGGGGTTGATGTCCGCTTGGCTTTTGTTACTCCTGATTTGTTCTGCTGGAAATGGAGATGCAGAATCAGAATGGGACAGCGTGGAGGCCGAGTTGGAGTTGGAGACGGAGACGGAGATGGATGAAGAAGTGTCCCCAGGCCTTGTGCCCAGAGCCGTGGTGTCTGATGTTGAATTCTTAAGGAGTGGCTCCTCAGCACCTCAAAGAAAAAGGGCTCCTTGGTATCGGATTGCCTCTTTCTCACAGGAACCCAAAGAGCTTTTCAGGCCAGAAAAAGGTTTCAGAGTTGTTCCTAACTCGGTCAAGAAAATGTTGCTCGCGCCACCACCCCCCATTGCTACGCCTGGAGGAACAGGCACATCTAAGCTTGTTGAGGTCCTGTGTCATGTCGACCGGATGTACGTAAGAGTAAGAAGGGAACTCTTTTCAACTTCAGATGCATTTAAAGACTTGAAACTAGGTGTCTGTCCTGTTAATGAAGGCACTCCAGATCATTACTACCTTCTGTACCTTTTGAAAAGTGACTGTGGATTCATAAGAGAGGTTAGTGTCTTCCTTTTTTCTTGGTGTTCTGCCATTGTGCACACTATACAATACAATCTATTCACGTTTGTGTTCTAGAGTAACAAAGACCATTTGCTCATCAGTATTGTGCTCCACTACAAGCCGACTACTACAGTTATACGAGAGATGCCATTTAGCATTTCCCTGCAGTGCAAATATCCACGGTAAGAGCCTTTCATAAGTGCGGATTTACTACAGAATGCAAATTATCACTGCATACATTTTCAAGCAATTGCATGAAGTTGAACTCTGGGTGTTATACAATAAGGCTGTTAAGGTTTGCATTAACAAAGTGTTTCTGTTGTGCAGCCATTTTCACTCGTTCAACCCTGGCTTCGCTATCCAACTGAGGAGAGGCACGGTGTACAAACCCCTCAGACCCAAACTTTCTTATATCCTCACTCCACACGATGGTAGGATTTGTTACCACCACCCCACTTGCTTAAACATGCATGCATTTAGTTGTATTCAGTGTTAAAAATATTATATGGCTCTCATTAGGCCTGCCATGATAACAAATTTTGCTGGTCGATAATTGTGCTATAAATTATTGTCGATAGTTGATAATATCAACATTTTAAAGCAAATTTTTTATTAATTTTTCAGTGTCATGTCACATTTGAACCACTAAATGGTATTCAAGTACTGTGTGCCCGTGTGAAGTTGCCTATTGTGGCGCTCATGAGTCGGTGAGGAAGAGGTAACCTTTTACAGGTCACGATGAACTTCTCAGGCCCATTGAAATTGCGGGAGGTCACTCCTTCACATACCAATCCTACTCATGGTGTCATAAAAGTACAGTACAGCAAAGTGCATTGGGAAACAGGAAGTGCTCCCAGCGACGCTTAACTACATAGAATATCTGTTAAGAAAAAAAAATCCAATAAAACCTACACACACACGCAGTCATGTAGTGTATTGTTAAACTAATGTTGGGGGTCATATTTGACCTGGACCACAGCTGAGTTGTGGAGTAAAATGCAATGTTGCTGATTGTACTTCAACACGTCGTCCTCCACTCGGCCACACAGCTCAGGAACCGCTGCCCGCGACATGCGCAAGCACGCCGTCCTGGGCAACGAGCACCATCCGCACAGCTGCTGTATATGGTCATTACAGTAAAGCTTAATCCACTAATATAATGGTGGCCTAGCACTTTTGCACAGTACTATCTAATAACGATGATAGCAGAATCATCATAAAAGTGAACGTTTCAATAATTTCCATGTTTTTTTTTTTTGCAATTCTTTTGTCTTTTTAGCGTCTGGGAATGAAATTGTTGGTGACAAACCGTTTATCTTGGGACAGCCAATGTTCTTTGAGGTAAAGCGATCAGACAACACAGCAACAAACCAGAGGCTTTACATCAACAAGTGTTTCATGACGGTTTCCCAAGATCCTAACTCGGAACCGAAATACGGAGTTATCGACAACCAAGGGTAAATTGTTCGACTCATTTATAGAGTTTGATGTCACATTTTAAACATCGCCATTCAATTGTCCTTTTATTGCAGGTGTATGTACGACAGTGTGGCGACGAGACACTCTATGTTCCTCAAGGGCTCCATAAATGTCCAAAAGTTCTGTGTGGGCGCCTTCATTTTCAAGCACATGGTTGCTACTTCATCACCGGTACACTCAGTTTAACGCACACGACTCCAAACTGTACACATGGGACATATATATATATATTTTTTTACACTGACCTTTTAAAAAAAAAAAAAAAAAAGTTTCAGCAGCTCTACCTCCACTGTGAGTTGTCCATGGGCGACCCGACACCAACCCCCAGCTCAAAGGCGTGCAATTATGATAAAGCTTCTAAAAAGTGGGTTAACTGTGACAAATACACTACTTTACACGATTGCACTACCACTTTGGATCAGTCAACAATTGATGTCTTTGGTTTAGGTGGAAGGAGTTATATGGCAGTGATACTGTGTGTGCCTGCTGCGAATCCTCCTGCTTGCCACAAGCGAAAGGTAGTTTGCCAACATCTAACATTTTTCTTTTATGAGGCAGTACCCTTTAGCATTAGCACAATGTATAAATACTGTATACTTTATCATGTTCAAGCAATAACCCATGCTCCGTGGCGGTTTTAGCGATGGGACACATGGGCGGCATTCTGTAAAGGGCGCCGCGGGTCAGCGCATTTGTGTGGCAGATGGCCGCCCCCCCATAGACATAGACGCCGCATCAAGTGGGTTTCTCCACTGCCGCGATACGTCGTCGCCGCCATATTGGATGGGTCAAGACTGCGCTGTAAATGAATATAAGTCAATGTACTTTCATAAAGCTTGACGTGAATGCCTCTCCTTTATACATTCACACACACGTACTAACATACTTGGGGAAACAGTTGGTCACCAAAAACAATCAGTGTACAAAACCGTTTCCCAAGTTTATTAGTGCGTGTGTGAATGTATAAACGAGAGGAATTGACTTCAACTTTGTAGAAAGGCGCTTTATAAAAGTACAGTACATTCACTTGTATTCATTTACAGCGCAGCCTTGACCCATCCAGTATGACGTACGGCTCAGCGCTCGATGCGGCGTCTGTGTCTATGGGTACCCTCTACATGCTCAAATGTCCACCACATGATGCGGATCAAACCAAAGGAGTAGCCAAGGGGCGAGTGCCGCCGGAACCGCCAATGTCCATGCGTCAAAAATCCTCATTTTAAATGTAACAATGTGCAAGAATTGAAATGATCTGTCCAACAGCTTCTGAGAATGTGGTCTCAAGCCCCTCTTGGAGGGTCAACTTCAGGGGCGGGGGTCCAAACCCGGAGTTTGAGCTGCAGCCGAGGTCCTCCAGCTTGGAGGATATGACTGAGCATCAAGACTTCCTCAGTTACTGGGACACGAGCTATTGAATGTCTGAGTGCTTTTACAAATAAAATGACTCCATGTCGTCTGTGCTGTGCAGTATTTAATTGGTAGTCATGCCTGTCAACCTGTGGTGATTGCTCATCGACAACAAGGGAAGCTGAACTTTCCCTTTTAAATTGAATAAAATAGTCGGTCAAACTTCAATGCTGAACTTCACTGGGGGTCTATGGAGCAGGAGTGGTCATTTTTTCGCAAATCCCATATTTTGTCCTTTCCCGACCTCCCAAGCTGTCGCCCGTATAGTCAAGCCTTCAAGATGAGCTGCGAGGGCATCCTCCGTAACAACTACTGTATGCCAAAACCATTCATCTGATTGAATCGCTTTAGCCAAAAGTGAAACACAGGTCTTTACACCAGCATCAGGGGGTGCTGAACGGAACTGTGGCAGAAAGATGCACAAATTCTCTTATTTTGCCAAATTTCCTTTATTTTCAAATGCAAATGACAGGTATGTCGATAGTCAAATAGGATTCTTCATCTGGAAGAAACTGTATTTGCATGTTTGAAGAAAGTACTGTGTGCGTATTCCTGTAGATACGCTTATGCACCACAAGGGGATGGAAGAGATTCACTGGTTTAGCCAGAGTTAACTCCTAAGTGAGAGTGACAATATTTTGGGCCAAAGTGTTTCCAATAACCCACAACCCTCGTGAGGATAAGCGGCAGAGAAGATGGATGGATGGATGTTTTCAATAAGAAGATGGTGAAGCAGCTTTTCCTGCAGGCTTTTCTCTATGAAGACCAGTACGTCACGCAGCCTGTAGGCCACAAACTCTGGCTTGATGACAAAAGGCAGACGCATTACTGCAGTGTTTTTCAACCACTGTGCCGTGGCACACTAGTGGCGTGAGGGATTGTCTGGTGTGCTGTGGGAAAGTATCCAATTTCACCTAATATCTTCAAATAATGTGCCGTTGCCGAGTGTCTGTGCTGTCTAGTAGTGATGGCAGAGTAACCATGTAATACACTTCCGTATCAGTAGGTGGCAGCAGGTAGCTAATTGCTTTGTACAGGCAAAAGAATCAATGCATGGATGCGTCAGATGACGATGACAGCGGCGTTGTGGCGAGCGAAACAGTGATGGACAAGTTTTTGAAAAGGAAAGATGCTAACTCTGAACTGCACCCTGGAAAAAATTTGGACCCAGATGAAGGCCCAAGTATGAGTGGATGTCAAAAGAAAGCAAAGACGGATAACTGAAGCAAAATCTCTTGCGCGAGGCAATACTAGCTGTCTTTCATTTGGATTTGCTTTCACTGGGGATGCAAGGAAACGACTACGCTGTGCTTGGTGTGTGGTGAAAAGATATCCAACAATGCTCTGGTCCCAAGTAAGCTTAAACACCATCTCCAAAAGAGACAGAGTTGTTGAGCAAGAGCGTTGTGTGTGTCTTTTTTTGATTCCTGCCAGGATATTAGCTCTGTGTTCATCCAAACAGGCCCAGGTTTCACACTGAGTGAGTAGAAATGTGATTGATTCGAAAATACTTGTTACTTTTGTTTTTTTGATTCCTACACTGACACTGTGATGAGAACAACTTTATATCATCTATGTAGGCTACAGAGTTCATCTGTTAGCATTTTCGGCTGGTGGTGTGCCTCGGGGTTTTTTCAATAAAAAAATGTGCCTTGGCGCAAAAACAGGTTGAAAAACACTGCATTACTGCAATTTTGCAATGCCAAGCAGTCAAAGCGCTGCTTCCTGCCAGCGCTGCCTGTCTGCTGTGAAGGAAATAAACAATTTCTAAAGTCTGAATGTGGCATGAGTTTTCAGGGAGCTGTTTAGACGTGTCCTAAGAGGCGATCCTCATGGATGTTCAGTGACAGTGTCTAGATTTCATCCCGGGTGCTAGAAGATGGGCTGCTGCAGAAGTAATAATCAGTGTCTCGTTTAAAAACAGAATCTAATCTTCTTGCTTGGTTAACATCACACAAGCGTACCCGCGGCCTTGCTGTCGCAGGTGATTAGGTCAAACCTGTATTTATGACAAATCCTTGACCAAGCATCCCTCATGGTGCTCTGAAACCATCTGCTCAGCCGGGACTTTGATAAAAATGGGCTGCTGTTTGCACAAAGAGGACCGGCTTTTGTCTTGGACTCATTCTCACCAAGCAATAAGCAAACCGTGTCATCTGCATCAGGAGAAAGGCAGCGGCTTTTATTTTCCACCAGTTTTATCTGACCGCAGATGTGCAGGTCTGGCAGCAGGTCAGTTGCCTGCTTGCTACGGGGCAGATACTCAAAGGTGTAAGGATGAGCTGGAGTCAATGGGATAATAACATCACCGCAATCTATCATCCCAAAGTCCCCAATGACCACCCTGCCATTTCCAACACAAGTAGCCCTCATGGATTCCAGCAGTCATCCATCAAACCTTCCAAGAATTCCTCCTCCCTCCGTTTCTTTTGGAATGAACGCTGCAGACATTTACAGGAAAGCTTCTGAAGAACGCCACTGTCTGGAAGTAGCACTTCAGCAGCAGAAATCTTAGTTTTAGCAGATTAATTCTGCAGATATTTCCTGATGATTCCTGATCACTGAAATGAAGGAGAACATATTCCATATGCACAAGAGATAATAATCCCTTTCCCAATCAGCAACGGCCATCGCTGAACCTTCATCTCCTGCAGAGTGGGACTGAGGTGATTTTTCTGCTTTGGAGCTGATCATTTTCCTCCTAAAACGCTCGTCTTTCAAGTCCTTGTCTGATTCTGCATGCTTACAATGTGCAGTGCGTCAACGTTGGGCATATGTTTGTCTGCACTTGTGTCAGGTACATCTTGCAGTGAGACTTGCTCGCCATCTTTTCTTGGATGAGATGCATAAGTATTCCAAGACTTTCTTGCATAAGTATGCACAGCTTCCTCATTCACAAGCCTTATTTCATGGTCCTGGGTCTCTACCTCCTCGAATATGCTCTCATCATACTTTGGAAAGATGACGTTATCCTCCTCCTCAATCACAGGGTCGTCTCTTGGATACAAGGAGCCCAAAAGCAACCACAAACACTCTCAGAAGTCAGTCTTGTCTGTGAATGGATCAAAACACATAGAATCACAGGTGTTACCTACCTATAGTACGTAAACCCAAATCACAAAATGTAGGGAAAAGCAGCTAAGCAAAGCAAGAAAGAATCAACATTTATCAAATATTTTGACTGTATTGTAACACACTGCCAATGAAGAAAAGCATACACATGACCAAACTATGAGGACCCTACATCCGTCCGTTGTGGTCAAGAGAGAGCTGAGCTCTACCTTCCTACCCTCACCGATGGTCATGAGCTTTGGGTGGTGACCGAAAGGACAAGTTTGCGGGTACAAGCCGAAATGAGCTTTCTCTGTAGGGTGGCTGGGCTCTCTCTCCCTTAGAGAGAAACGCTGTCATCCGGGAAAGATGGCTTGGGCATCTGGTCAGCATGCCTCCCAGACGCCTCCCTGAGGAGGTGTTCAGGGCAAGTCCGACCGGTAGAAGGGCCTCGGGGAAGACCCAGGACATTTTGGAGAGACTATGTCTCCCAACTGGCCTGGGAACGCCTCAGGATCCACCATGAGGAGCTGGACAAAGTGGCCGGAAAGAGGGGCCTCCCTGCTTATGCTGCTGCCCCAGCGACTCGATCTCGGATAAGCGGTAGAAGATGGATGGATGACAAACTATTGTTCACCTCAATTTTGCAGCTTTCCAGTAATTTGTGAATAGTTTTGAAGGAAGAAACAAGACTAACCTCGCACCGTCACAGCCTCTGCAGTTGCTTCCTATTTGAATGGAACCTGTCTTTGGTTAATGACTTATTTCCTGTACACCCACTCGGTGTGTTCTGTTGTGACACTTTCCTGTGTAATACATACACAACAGTGGCCATTGCTGTAAGACTGCAAGGGAAGCTCAGCTAAAGTGTTGAAATATGTACTGCTGTGTGTACATTTCATTGACTAAATATGCGCTAGAGTACCTTCATCTTGTGTTCAGAATCAGCTACTTATCAGGTAATTCAAACGAAATTAGAACTTTGAGAGTGTTTAAACAAGAGAGAAATGTGACGAAATGTTAACGCCTGTCTGAGAAAAGTGTATAAAGTGTATGGTGAGGGCTTTTACAGCCTTAAAACATATACATGTATAATCATTGTATAAAAACATAGTTGGCTACTTTGCGGATTTCACTTTTTGCGGGCTATTTTGGAACCTATCCCCCGCGATAAACGAGGGAATACTACTGTATATTTGTGAAATGCATCCAGTGCATCATAGTAAAAGAAGCACAATGTGTTCATTCATTACACGACATGTGACCTGACAGTTTGAGGGAAGAGCTGCCGCCAATGTCGGTATCGGTATTAATAATGAAGTGCTGGACAATATCGGATTTTGGCAAGAAAGCAAACATCGAGCACTTTTAGTTTACAGACAATGTCCCACAGAGATGAGCCACATTTTTCAAACAAAGCCACAGACATTTGAATGTTTTGAGACCGTTTTGCATGTCTCCATCAGTGTAAATCCATAACATAACACAAACATGCACAGATGCAGCAAAGCAAGAAAAACAACTTACGCTTCCATCATTGCTGTGTGGAATAAATGGAGTGTCTGCTAAAAATCATACGCAATGAATGACAGTCTTTTTTGTGAGCACAGGTGCCCATGAGAGGCGTGGCGTGGTGTAAGAGAAACCCCACGCAGGGTTAGGGAAACACCTTTCAGTCAGTCTGACATGAGACGGTAAGGCGGTCAAAACCGAACAGCGAATTGCTTCAAATGGACGATTCAAATGTGTGAGCTCGCCATCTCATCCCGTTCAAGCCTCAATCGAGTAAGTGTTGCAACTCTTTGATCAAAATCCTCCAAGGATGTAAATCTGTTTGTGATGGACAATTCCATTCGAATCTAGATACACAGGTTATGATATGATTCAAAAACAATATCTTTTAAAAACAGAAAGATTCGATACGATTCAATTCTACGGTTGTTGATGTAGATATTAATCTTACATTATAAAGTAAAGATGATATGAAATGATATGAAAGTGTTACTCTTACAGTATTTTGTAATGTATAAAAGAGCACATGTTCTTTGTTCTTTGAATTTGTTTTCTTCCTTAACAATAAAAAGTTTCATTTAAAAACTGCATTTTGTGTTCAGTTGCGTTGTCATTGACTAATATTTACATTTGTTTGATGATCTGAAACATTTAAGTGTGACCAAAAAAAAAAAAGAAATCAGGAAGGGGCCAAGACTTTTTCACACCACTTTACATGATGGTTTGTTTGACTTTTGAGGTATTAATGTCATTCTCACATCTTACGTTTGTGTTTTGTTCATTTAAAAGCCATATGTTAACATCCTGATGTACCTCTTTTGACAGATATTATCACTTTTGAGCTAAAGCCTCGAGAGGAGCGCAAAGATGGATAAATTCCGAATGATGTTCCAGTTCCTTCAGTCCAACCAGGAATCTTTTATGAATGGCATCTGTGGTATCATGGCTCTGGCTAGTGCTCAGATGTATTCTGCGTTTGAGTTCAGCTGCCCCTGCATTCCCGAGTATAACTACAGCTACGGCATTGGGCTGCTCATCATCCCGCCTGTGTGGTTCTTTCTATTGGGTTTTGTATTGAACAACAACGTGTCCGTGCTTGCTGAGGAGTGGAGAAGGCCGACAGGAAAACGGAGGAAGGATCCTTCCATCCTTCGCTACATGTTCTGTTCCATCACGCAGAGATCTTTGATTGCACCTGCAGTGTGGGTGTCAGTCACTCTCATGGATGGGAAGAGCTTCCTCTGTGCTTTCAGCATCAATTTGGATATTGACAAGTTTGGGAATTACAGTCTCATCAAAGAGATGCCCGAGACAGAGAGGATAAAACTCCTGGCAAAGATCCCATGTAAAGACTTGTTTGAGCATCAAGAAATCAGAGCAGCGGCGTCACGATACATCAAATGCATATCACAGGTGGCCTGATCTTATTGTGCTTCACGTTTCTTGTCAATGCTCTTAGCTCAGTGCGCTTGTAGTGATAGTGATGTAAGGAACGCACAATTATAAAAACATTGTTTTCTAGACTTGCAGTTACAATCTCAGGATCAAAAATGGTGCATTTATAAAGATGATAACACACTGCTAGACATATTATACGATTCTCTTCTACACCAGTGCAAAGTACATCCAAATTAGTGCACTGCAAAAACTCAATTTCAAGAAAGAAAAAAAAGTTCAATTTTAAGGAGACATTTCTTATTTTTTTCCTAAAAAGAAAAAAATATCTTGTCTACAATTTTTATGTGATAAAAATAATCTTACATTAAGAAAGCATAGCAATTCTTATGAAGATGGGTTTTTTTGGAAGAAATTAGTTATTTTTCCTAATAAAAAGCTAGAAACCTTATTTGGATTATTCTGCGACAACAGATGGATATATATTTCTCTTAAATTAAGAATAAAATTGGTTTCTAAACTTTCTAAATTAAAGAACGGACTCATACACAAAAAATATATCTACACTGCAAAAACGACATTTGAAGAAAGTACACAAGTTCCATTTTAAGCAACCTTTTCTGAAAGTTATGCTGATTTTGACCAATATGACGGCTGCACAGCAAATTTCATAGAGCTTACCAAGATATTAAAGATATATAAGATATTAAATCTAGTCATAAAATCTGTGTAAATATGTCAACTTATTCAAATTAATTCATGAAAATATGACTCTCCTTTTACAGTATCTAGTTTGGAAATGTAAAAACTAGTGAATTTACATGCAAATCATGCCAAAAAAGAATTGTGATAGTGTTTATGACAATAGGTTTTCCTAAATTAAGTGAATTTTAGATGCAATCCCACTTTTTTCTTTTGAAATAAAAAACGTTTATATATATATATGTGTAATTAATATAGAATTTGCTTCATGCCTGTTGAAAAGCTCACACCGCTGAAGAAGTAACCAACATAACTAACATGCCGAAGAGAAGCGACGAAGTTAGCATGTTGACCACACAATCAGGCACACCTCTGTGTGAAACCCGCACGCTGCCCCAGGAGGTTTTCTCTGTGTAGTCTGGCTTCCTTCCACATTCCAACAATATGCGTGATGGGTTCATTGGAGACTCTAAAAATTGTCCCTAGATATGAATGGTTGTTTGTCTATAAGAAAATCTCTCTTAAAGAATAATACTCAGCTATCTAGAATATGGAAAAACATTTTGCTTAAATCTAGCCTCATAAAAGCACATTTTATCTCAATCTATGAATGTTTTAAGAGCATCTGGCTTACTTCTTACCTTACAGTAAGAACATTTGACTTTAAGCTAGCTATGTGATTAAGAACAACTTGCTTACTTTAGGACACATTATGTTCTTAAAAGCCACAAGAAAAATATTCTAGTTATAAGAATTCTAGCCAAGCAAGTTTTGCTTACCCCACTGGCAGAATGTTTTGCTTAAAATAAGAAAAGTTGTCTCATTTTAATATCATTTGGGCTTCTTTCAAGTATGGCTGGTTTTGCAGCGTGTTGATAGATTTTAACATTCCACTTCAATAACAACAATAAAGGTTGTGGGCCAAGTTTTCATTAAGTTTTACAATTTAATAACAAAATAAGATAGCCAAAGCAAATCTAAATTGCTGTACTTTAGTCCTATAAAGCTGCAGTCAGCCACACTTTGTGCTCTAGGTGGCTTTTTAGTGGCTTAATAAGAAGAAAGATAAGCCTCCAAATGTATTATTCATGGAACTATTTTCATCTATCCAAAACACACACTCTCTTATTTAGCTCGTTGATCAGATGAAGGCAGTTTAACAGATGTGAACACATTTTCACTGATTCTATTATAACGCTATGAACAGTTGGGGGTCTGTTTCCATCATGTCTAATCAAGATCCTATAGATCAAATAGATTTTGTAGCTAGGTTGCTGCTAATACGTGTCTATATTGTCTACATTCACAGGCTTGCGGCTGGATATTTTTGCTCATGATAACCTTCACGGCGTTCCTGATCCGTGCCATTCGGCCATGCTTCACCCAAGCCGCTTTCCTCAAAACCAAATACTGGTCCCACTACATCGATATCGAGCGTAAGATGTTTGATGAAACCTGTAAGGAGCACGCCAAGAGCTTTGCCAAGGTTTGCATTCATCAGTACTTTGAGAACATCAGTGGAGACATGCGTAGCTTACATCACCATCGCTCCAGCAAATACGACAGCGACCGTGAGGAGGACGACAAGAGGAGGGACGATGAAGAGAAGCTGCTGGGTATAAGGGCCCAGGATGACATGAATAAAGCTTTGTGGAACTGGCACACCTGCAAGCCAGCTCTTGCACTGAGAAAGGAGAAAATAAATGGCCAAAACAAAGGCAAACTGAACGGGGAAGCCAACGGAGCAGTAAATGGGTTTGCAAATGGCCACACCCAAGATGTGCAGAAAAAGGAATGGGCGGTGTATTACAGTAAAGTCTGACGGCAAAGGGACAATGGACGATGCATGCATGATCGCCTTTGGTCTTCGCAAAGTGCCAGAAAAAAAGCCTTCTCACTGTATTTTTATTTTTATAGATTTCTGAGATTTTAAAGGGATAGTTCAGATTTTTTGACATTAAATTGGATGACATCCCCATCAGCATTGTAGTTCATTAACAGCGACTTACCCCCCCCACTTGGTCTAAGTAAAGAGTTTGGCTTGCGTTGAAAATATTAGTACATTTGCGTCACAAAAATGAATGTAATGCTAACGATATGCACCCACAGGACACTCTAGGAAGTAAACCTGCTCTGGGGCACTAAACACTAACAAGTAGGGATGTCCCAACCCAATCTTCAGGATCAGGATCGGCTGCCGAGCCACTGTATTTTGAAGATCGGATAATATCGACTTCTGCTATGAGATTGGGGACATCGGGTTGCTGTATCACGTTTGTAATTCTGAGCCACACTCCAACATGGTAGCCAGTTGCCACTCGACTCCCGCCACCAACAAGACAAAGAAAACGCAACGCCACCATGCAGACATGTCCGCAGTGTACCAAGGTGAAGTTAGTGTCACGTTGGACGTCGGATATTCAGCTCCGTAGCGCCTCTGTTACGGAGCGTGAATGAAAGCTACCGGGGTTAGCTTAGTTTAGCCGTGCAGCCGTGCGTGTGTGTGTGCGACTACATCCATTTCTCAATGACTGGACAAAATGGGCCAATGATGTATTGCATCAATAAATGCATTTCATTCATGGACAATTTATTCACTAACCCAAATAGCACACACTCTATGCTGGTAAAATAAGTGGAAAAGGTAAAGACGCAATTCTAAACAATTAAAACAGAAAAATTTGGGAAAAAATAATTGCATTTCATAGGGCCATAAGGGAGTTTGTTAAAAAAAAAGTCATATATTTTAATCACACCACAAATTGATCTATAACCATGTCAAATGATTAGTCCTACCCTCAAAGTATTTTGCACGCCCATTTTTGTCCAATTTGATCTTTTATTGGATTAGGGACCTGATTCACAGAGGTTTGTTCCAAAAGCCAAACTTGCATTATTTCTAATGCTTTGAAGAGTTATTTTCATAACCATATTCGATTCCACAAATTCATGTTTGTAACAAAAGCTTATTACTGTCGAAAAAAAATAAAATTGATCAATACCGGATCGGATTGGCAAGACTATAAAAAAAAAGTGGATCGGGACGTCCCTACTAACAAATGCGAAGCTGCAGAAATTGTATGATTCCAGTTGATAGTTTAGCCCAGGGGTGTCCAAGTATTTTCCACTGAGGTGTGAGGGACACATTCCGATATCAGTCCAATGTGGGTCAAGGTAAGCTAAGCTATTAAACACATCTCAGGAAAAAACTGCTTATAACAATCTTGGTGGAGTGGCACAAATGGTAAATTATAATAAATAAACTATAAACTGTTAAATCCTGTTTTTCTTGAGAATCTCCCGCATTTTGCCCTTCTTTCCTGTTGCCCTCCCATTTAAAATAATTTCACGTAAATATATTGTACATTAAATTGAATTTTATTTATTTAAGCGACAATGGTGACCGTATCCACGCGTGAGCAACAGCAATCTGCGAGGACAATACTGCATTGCACCAAAGGCTTTTTTTGGCTTCGGAGGGGGAAGAAATGTCCTGTATTTTCCCTTGTTTTCCAGAAATTGTTCCTTATTTTCAAAAGCAAATATGGACAGGTATTCTTTTTATCACCACTGCCAAGGAGGTTATGTTTTTGCCGGCGTTTATCTGTTTGTTTGTGTTCAAAATAACTTGAAAAGTTCTGAATGGATAAAATATCAAAGACTGATACAGATAATGGAATCATTCCGGATACTAGCATGCGTAGTCTACCAAAAATTGTCATCATTATGAGAAGGACGCACAGGTAGTTAGACATTTTGGATTGCAGGTGCCATTTTGGGGAGATTTGGCCCCCATACAATTTGTCTTTGTTTTCTGCTTAATGTTTAAATGAGGTTCGTGTTGAATTTTGTCGGTTGGCCACCAAATGGCCCCCAGGCTCCACTTTGGACTGAGCTAGTTTATCTGTAAATCAGTGATGACACTCATAACAAATGTTTGTGTTGCTCCCAAGAAAAAAGCCACCATGAAAACTCCCAAGGTCTGATACACAAAGCACTAACATGACAAAACACGTTGAAATAGGGGCATGTAGACAAGAAGGCGAGGGCGGGTAATGCTCCAGTTGTACCATATTTGCAGTCTGTTTGATTTATGCAAAAGAAAAGGTTGCAGCGGTCACAACAATTTACTTGTTGCTAAGAACACCTGCTCAACATTTGCATCCAACTCACTCCCATAAGTTCTTATTTTGCCAGACATGGCCTTGGGCTCTTGTCTTCTTTGTTAGACAGTCAGAATAGTGTGACACTGATCAGCTGCAACAGGACAGCAGTGAGCTGTTACCACCATCATGACATGTCAACAGCAACAATAACATCTGACCAATCTGATCGGGCTATTTGCACACTACAGGCTGCATTTATGCTCCACATCGGCATGGAGCTATGTTGTCTGGGGCTATATGCCCCTGGTAGGGTCTCCAAAGTCTGTAGTTGTACTGGGAGACTTTAAGGCCATGTGGGCAATGACAGTGTGACCTGGAGAGGAGTGATTGGGAGAAATGGCGTCCCCGATCTGAACCTGTGCGGTGTGATGTTATTGGACTTCTGGGCAAACCACAGTTTGTCCATAACGAACACCATGTTCGAACAAGGATGTCCACAAGTGCACTTGGAACCATGATACCCTAGGCCGCAGGTCGATGATTGACTTTGTAGACGTGTCATCAGACCTGCGTCCGCATGTTCTGGACACGCAGGTGAAGAGAGGGGCTGAGCTGTCAACTGATCACCCCCTGGTGATGAGTTGGATTAGATGGCGGGGGAGGATGCCGGACAGACCTAGGAGACCCAAATGTGTAGTGAGGGTGGGCTGGGAACGCCTGGCAGAGTCTTCTGTTCGTCGAGTCTTCAACTCTCACCACTCACCCAGAGCTTCGCCTGCATTCCACGAGAGGACAAGGATATCGAGTCCGAATGGGACTCTCCATTGCGGACGCAACTGATCGGAGCTGTGGCCGCAAGGTGGTCCTATCGTCCTATCGAGCATAGATGGCTTGTGGGACTCGAAACAGCCGACAGGTACCGGCAGGCCAAGCGGCATGTGGCTTCAGGGGTGGTCGAAGCAACAACTCGTGTGTGGGAGGGGTTCGGTGAGGCCATGAAGCACGACTTTTGGTTGGCCTCAAAGAGGTTCTGGCAAACCGTCCGACGCCTCAGAAAAGGGAAGCATTGCCAGGTCCACACTGTTTACAGTGGAGACGGAAGCTGTACAATCTTGCAAGGGTACTGGAGGATACACGGAAGTTTGCCCAACCAATCTACATGTGCTTTGTGGACTTGGAAAATGCATTCTATCCTGTCCCTCGCGGTGTCCTGTGGGGGGTGCCCCAGGAGTAAGAGATTGGTGGCGCGCTGCTACGTGCCATTGGGTCCTTGTACCTGGTTCGCATTGCCAGCAGTAAGCCAAGCCTGTTTCCGGTGAATGTTGGCCTCCGCCAAGGCTGCCCTTTGCCACCAATTTCTAGGCGCAGCGAAGGCGTCGAGGGAGTCCAGTTCAAGGCCTTAGGACCTTATCTGTGCTATTTGCAGACGATGTGGTACTGACAGCCTTATCGGGCTGTGACCTTCAGCGTTGACTGGGGTGCTTTGCTGCTGAGTCTGAAGCTTCTGGGATGAGACTCAGCACCTCCAAATCCAAGGCCATGGTTCTCAGTGGGAAAAGGTTGGGTTGCACCCTCTGGGTTGGGAGTGAGGTCCTGCCCCAGGTGGAGGAGTTCAAGTATCTCGGGGTCTTATTCACGAGTGAGGGAAGGTTGGAGTGTGAGCTCGACTGTGGATCGGTGCAGCGTTTGCAGTAATGCGGTCACTGTACCAGACCATCGTGGTGAAGAGAGAGCTGAGCCGGAAGGCAAAGGTTTCAATTTTTTAAAGGTTAGGTTAGGTTTTTTAAAGGTTTCAATTTACCCCCCCCCCCATCTATGTTCTTACCCTCACCTATGGTCATGAGCTTTGGGTCATGACCGAAAGAACAAGATCGTGGATACAAGCAGCTGAAATGAGTTTCCTCTGCTCTGTAGGGTGGATGGACTCACCCTAAGAGATAGGGTGAGGAGCTCAGTCATCCGGGAGGGGCTCAGAGTAGAGCTACTGCTCCTCCACATGGAGAGGAGCCAGTTGAAGTGGCTCGGGCATCTAGTGTGGATGCCTCCCGCACGCCTCCCTGGTGAGGTGTTCCGGACATGCCCAGCCGGAAGAAGGCCACGGGGCAGACCTAGGACACGCTGCAGGGATTATGTCTCACAGCTGGCCTGGGAACGCCTTGGTGTCCTCCCGGTGGAACTGGAAGAGGTGGCCGGGGACCGGGAAGTTTGGCCTTCCCTACTGAGACTGCTGCCCCCGCGACCTGGACGCAGATAAGCGGAGGAAAATGGTTGGATGGATCTGCATGGACAATCCAACTGTTCGCCTGCAAGTACATTAATAAGGGAGGAAGGGGTGAATGGAAATGGCATGGATCCCATTGCAGTCCCTCCCTCCCCCTTGGGGATTAGTGAAGCACTCCCCTTGACTGCATCAAAGCTTGCCCAGTCGCCCAGCAGCTGTTCTCTCCCTTAGTGGACTGGCAGAGAGGGCGGCTGGTGTGTTGGGGGCTGGGGGTGGTTGTAGGCATTCACATGTTTTTGACCAGCTTGTAATTTTTTGCAAGTGCCCTCTGCAATAAAGATTACTACTACTACTACTCATCATACCTGTCAACCCTCCTGTTTTTCCACGGGAAAATCTTGTGTTTTGCCCTACTTTCCCTTCGCCCTCCCCTTTAGTTTCTGATAAATGTGCCGTATTTAACTTTCATTTTGTTAGGGCTGCACCGTGGCCAATTGCTTAGCACACACTCAGGAGTTCGGGAAGATCTGGGTTCGAATCTCTGTGTGGAGTTTGCATGTTCTACCTGTGCGCACGTGGGTTTTCTCCAGGTACTCTTGCACATCATATCACTTGCTGCACATCAGTCACAACATTAGGTACACTTCTCAATCTAATAACTTAAGTGCAGTGCAGTAATGTTGGCTATTTTCATAGCAAAATGACAGCACAGCTCTCAGAATGATGCAGTGCAGCTTGACATTACAGCACAAACTACAATTATAGTGATAAACATGTCATCGAGCTACACGGCTGTAATCATATTTATATGATGTACTGATTGCCTTTTACACACAAGAAAGGTGTTGATTTTTTAGTTATGGTGCTCTCAGATGCAATTATACACTCGCGGAAGCTTTAGACCCTACAGGATCAGACATAAATATAGCCTGTAAAAAAAGAAAAATCGCAATCACCTCAAAAAAGCCACTGCTTTTTAACCAATACCTTTCTGACAGTGTCATCATTATTATGGGCTATATTGTTTTTTGCAGTAAACAACGTGTCTACAAATACAATGTGGATGCGTGTGATAGAAGGAAAAAGGCACGTATGTGATTTTGCAGATTTCCATTTGTCAGAAATGACATTGTTTTGCTTGTGAGGACATCAGCCATGCATGCATGCAGCTGACCGGGCCTCCCTTGACTTTGCTGCAAGAGCCCCCCCTCCCCGTTCTCCCTCTCACATATACATGCAAAGAGGTGCACACATGCAGACACACACACATCAGCATGCTTGCAGGCGCCCTATTCGTCAGCGTCTGGCTCATTCTGCCTTCCTTCTGCCTACAGATTGGAGGACAGAGGAAGAGGGAGGGCTATGGCCGAGCAGAGTTGCGAGGCAAAACTGATGGTCACATGAGCACAGATCTGTTTACAAACCCAAGGCAGAGCAGAGCAGCGCAGGAGGCGTCGGGAGGGAAAGGCTGACAACCATTACGGACTGAAGTAGGAAGAGGAGACGACTGCCATGACAAAGCCAGCTGGAGTTGCGACAGACTGACGGCAACAGACACACTCTTTGCTTACACACAACGCCTTTGTCTGTTTTTTTTTCCGATTGAGGGAGCAGATGGTTGGAGGGAGAGGATCTCCCGCTCCACACAAGCACACACATGCACTGAGTGAGAAACAAACACACTCAGAAGCAACAACAGCAAAGCCTGCTTGAGAACTGTCGCATGGATCTGTCCTCACTATTGTTTGGTCTTTGAGGGGAGTTTTTTGGTGGAATACCCTCTGCAACATCAGTGGACCGAAGGAGGAGGAAGCAGAGGACATGAGAGGTGGGGGTGAATGATACCCGTGAAAATCCTCTGTTAAAAAAGCAGCTTTAGAGGGGGAAGACAAAGCAGACTAAATCCAGATTATTACCTTCATTGATCGACGACTGTCATTGTGATCAGCGGACGTCATCGGAGACGATCCTGCAGACAAAAAGTCAAGTCAAAGAGGGACGTTTTGTGTCAACACTGACTGCGCTCCTGATTATGTTATGACTGCGCATGACTCGAATTTTGACAACAACTTGCGAAATAACCCGTGGTATGAAGCAAGTGACAGCTACACAACAACATTTCTTTGTCTCCGCTGATGACATCATTCTTATCGGCATCCAAGAGCACATGAGGTCTTCAGTCCAGGTCCAAACTCATGTCCCAAATATCCCAATCTTAACACGGAGTGGTTAATCCAGATTTGGGAATGCTGGGCCGCACAGACTGCTGAGCCAACAAAACCACACCTCTCAAGGATTTATGGAAATCTGAGCAAATCTGAAAAACTTAAGGCTTGTATTTGGAGGGGCTCAGCACACAGTGACTGATCCCAGGCAACAACCACCAGCTCGAGACTTTGGCCTCCATTCAGGCTCAGCCTTCTTCTCAAAAGGGTCTGTTTACTGCTGCTGGCCCAGGAATCAAATTTCATGCAACCATTCCAATGGTGTAACGGTAAGCGAATGGATTTCTCTGCCATCTGTTTGATACTAAAGAGGCACATGCACTTTGTGTACTTACAACGCATAACCTCGGTTTCTGCTCGGCCGTTTAGCGGTTCTGCATAATGGCTTCGAGGAGCGCACAGAGGCCTGAGTTTAGTGTTTTGATGCAAATGGCAGACAGCACACAAAATACGCTGCATTCAAGGTCATGTTTATTTCACTGATACAGCTAGAATATTGTCCATTTTGTTTTTGTTTTTTTTCCATCTGATTCATTCATGTGTCTGTTAGTGGCTGCTGGATCTTCATCTGACAAAGACATCATGCATGTTTTCAACTTTGTGGCCACAGTTTGGCCTTTTCTGTTTCAGCATGTACACAAAGCAAGCACCAGAAAAGCATGCTGGATGAGTTTGTTGCGGAAGAACCTGAGAGCCTTGACCTAAACTCCAAGCAGGTTACACTGGTCTACATCCAAAACGCTACTGAAATGAAAGTAGTAGTAGGAAAATGATGTTTAAAAATGCTCATTAGCTCTTGTTTTAAAGATACACCGCACGCCCGCAATAGGCTGCATAATGCTGAGTACAGAACCTACACTATATTCACTTCACAACAAGTGCGTAGTTGAATCTTCATCATCTTGTGACGTTATGCACATCCAGTTTATGTAGACATATCACGTTGTGTATTACTCCCTGTATGTTACTATGTAATAAACAACCTCGCATATCTTTAAAACTTTAGCTCATCCGATTTTTTCATGCTCATATTCTTGTTCAGCAGCCCACAGCTGACCAAGGGTGATGTTTTATCACAGTAGCAGAATTTTTGGGGAAATTTGTAGACCAGTGTTATGCGCCTCTTGTCGGTTTTTCTGGATTCTGGAAAAATCTTTGTAGGAAGTCTCCAAAGATGTTATAGCTGAATAAGTGGTGGGGGTGAGTCTTTCTTCCATTTTTAGCTTCTACTTGCAAAGGCCTGGGATCCATTTTACCCATCTTTCATTAACCCCCCCAACCTCCAGCTATGTCAAATGATCCTATCCGTGCCTCCCACACTGTGCAAGCTGAACCCATTCATTGACTTTAAAGAGCTCATGGGCGTTTGGAGTGTGGCAAAGAGCCTGCTTGCTGCAAATTAACGGGGTCACATGTGGCGAGTGGAAGTGGGGCTTCCTTTGCTATTGTTTTGCCAAATGGTCCAAGGTTCATTCTTGTTTAAATATACCCCACCCCCCACCACCTGCAGCACACACATTTGTGGTCTTTGAAATGCACACAGACGTACACGCACTCCATACTACAACCCCTCCTCCCCCTCAATGCCGTCACGCATACACACACTTTACTACACTCCTCCATTGAGTCTGGGGAACAGATGGTTGTGTGCTGTGCGTGTCACTTTGCAGTGTTTGTCTTCTTCATGGCCAATTATTGTGCAGCGCGGCGAGGGCACGGGTTGCCACCACTGTGCCACAGCCACGGCACCATGGACACACCTGTATCCCAACAGCGTCATCAAGTATTTCCACCAAAGAGGAGCAACTCTTGCAGGCTCTTAAAGCTCCTCAAGCGCTTTCAACTAAAAAATAGGTTTTGAAATTGAATATAGAATTATGAGAAAAGGTTTTGGTGTTTTGTTAACCTCCCGAGACCCAACAAAGCATTTTTGTCCTCAAATGCAAAACACTCGACAAGAAGAAAGCAGTGAGTGGTTTGTCCAATGACGTAGAAGCTGTGTCTTCCCAAAATGGCTGCCAAACCAACCAGCGTCCATCCGGTCATTTTCTATACCGCGGTGGTGGCTGGTACGCTGGGGGCCTATTCCAGCTGCCCAGCGGGGTTACACTCTGGACTGGTCACATTTTTGGAATGTGGGAGCAGTGGCGGAGCCAGAAATGTTTCATTGGGGTGGCCAAGGTGAGACCATTACTCACATAGGGGTGGCAATACGTTAATACCTGAAATGTTTAGATGGCCGGTGGGGTGGCCGGAGCGTGCCCAGGGGTGGCCATGGCCAACACGTAGCACCGCCACTGCATGGGAGGAAGCCAGAGAGCCCGGAGACACGAGGAGAACATACAAACTACACACAGAGATGTTCCAACGAAGATACGAACTCATGATCTCCTGACTGGGAGCCAGCATGCCAACCACTAGAACACCCTGCAGGCGCCAACCAGCATGTGTTTTTTTTAATGTATGCAGTTATTCTGTTTTTAAAGGCAGAAATTAAAAGTTTAATCAATAGCCTGAGGTGGTTTTGGCAACATACACCCGTTTTGAAGATACTGCAAACAATGTATCCAATGTCCTCTGTGGTGAAAATGAGGACGTACTGCTGTGACTTTTTCATATAAAACGATGAAGATGGTTGATGCAACAAATGCATCAAGAAGCATGTATTTTGATATACCGAACTAAATACTGTACAGCACATTCACAGCCCCACAAATTTGCAGCTCTTTGGTCAAAAAGGTTTTTATTCTTTCTGAAAATAGGCTGTTTTTTTGTCCGCGTTAAGCGAAAACAAAAAGTCCACTGCAAAGGACGTTGTATAAAAAAAAACAAAACTTATTTTCTCTCAAAAAAAAATATTGCAGTATGTTGTTTTAACCCAAAACAATTATTTCATGCAAATAAAATTGCAACTTTATTTTCCTGGGTCTCAGGAGGTTAAGTGAGGACTGGCTGAACTTGATTTGACACCCTGGAAAGCTAGCTGTGAAAATCACCAGGAGTCCATGGCAATACCTTACAGAATTAAATGTGTAGGTATGAATAAACGTGTTGTCTGTTTTTAATTTTTTGACAGGATGCCTGTGTGGTTTGAATTCTCTGAGCTCTGAACACGACTGCATCATGACGTCTGACACGTATCACCTGCCACTCAATGTGTACGTCATTGTGCTGGGCATCGGCCTCTTCGTCTTCATGCTCAGTCTCATCTTCTGCTGCTACCTTTTCAGGTAGGTACATGGGATGAGGGTGGAAGTGTGCCTAGCTGACAAACACCTGGACAGAAGACAATGTGTGAGGTAGAAATCAAGACAAACAAAAAGAGATACCGCTACCGATCACATGGATGAAGTATACATTTTTCAATTCATTTATAATGCTATTGGCTAATAATATAATGCTAATAATGATATTATTAATAGTGCTATTGGCCAGGGGTGCCGTATGAAGGGGAAAAGTCAGGACAATTCCAACGCCCCTTGACTGCCAGGGGACCCAAAAAATAGGTAATTACTAATAAAATTATCAATTAATTAACAAAGGGGGAGCAGCGTAATATTTTTCTTGAGACCCAGAATTCCTGCCAGCACCCCTGCTACTGACTATATGATATGAAAAAAGTAACCATAAAACCAGCTTCATTAAGACAAAAACATACTTGACTTACTTTTGGAAGAGAACATACAGCATATCACTGGTGAAACGCCTTCTTTAAGGAGACTTTAGATGTGAGAGCACATTGGTGCAACTTCCAGGTACGTGACAGCTAAACTCTGTCTTCCACCGCTGAGAAAGGCTGCTCTTATCGTGCGATGAATTCAGTTATTTTCGGGTTATTAGCTCCACGGCTACATTAGCTGCCGATAATCGTACCATGAGCCTCCAAAACTCACCGTACTCCGTCAAGTGTTGGTTCTTCAAAAGCTGCATTAAAGTTCTTAATGTGCTAGTTAGTTTCCCTGGCATGTGTTGGTAGTTAAGTTCCACACTGCAGACATGATTGTTATTGTGGGAAAAGTGGGAGGATGACACCGCCAAAGACGCTAGGTAAGCTAAGACATAACACTGCAATAGTGCTAGCCTCACGTATCGGCTTTTGATAGATTGGCGCATCCCTCGTTCTGACCATTTACAAAACATAGCTACTAAGTGCACCAAAGCATAATGATAAAAGCATCAGTGGTAAACATTAAGTAACAAGCTGACACTATTAGTGATTTGTTTTTAACAAATATGCATGTTTCCCGTAGGCGCTGTCAACACTATTTTCATCTCGTAAGAATATTATTTCAGTGGGTCCTATGACTCCATGTGCCAAATGTCTTGCCACACCTCTGCAGTGTTTTTGCAGCTTTTGAAAAGCTATTTTTAGTTTGTGGCCTAAGAATGCACTACTGCTGGAGTGCTTACCACTTCCTCTTTGACACCACATTGCAAAAACAACTAGCTTATCAACTTATATTAACAAATAAAAAGACAAACAGTTGCCTCAGAAATAGACAAACGATGACATTTTGAGGCTCATCTCTGTACTTTTCGCATCTTCATGTGTAGCTGTTGTACTTTTGTTCATGAAGTCTTCTAGATCGTGATACCTTCACTCCTGTCCTCTGTCGGTTGTTTGACAGTTGTGCATCACACTTGGAATACATCTCAGACTGATTTAAAATGGTTGAAAGTAGTATACCGTGGGATCTGTCATGTAACGCACAACACTGTTTTATAGTGACTGCTTTTACATGATGGAAAATGACATCTATCTTTGAATAATACTTTGTTTGTTTGAAAAGTACATAGCTACGGTGGTGTGAAAAAGTGTTTGCCGCCTTCCTGATGTCTTATTTTGTGCATGTTTGTCACACTTAAATGTTTCAGATCATCAAACAAATTGAAATATTAGTCAACGACAACACAACTGAACATTTTATGCAGTTTTGTGTTATTATTAAGGGAGAAAAAAAATCCAAAGCTACATGGCCCAGTGTGAAAAAGTGATTGCCCCCTAAACCTAATAAGTGGTTGGGCCCCCCTTAGCAGCAACAACTGCAATTGACTTGCAATGAGTCTCTTACAGCGCTGGGGAGGAATTTTGCAGAATTGTTGTCATTCAGTCACATTGGAGGGTTTTCCAGCATGAAGCGCCTTTTTAAGGTCATACCACAGCATCTCAATAGGATTCAGGTCAGGACTTTGACTAGGCCACTCCAAAGTCTTCAGTCATTCAGAGGTGGACTTGCTGGTGTGTTTTGGATCATTGTCCTGCTGCAGGACCCAAGTTGCTTTCAGCTTGAGGTCACCAACAGATGACCTGACATTCTCCCTCAGCAGAATTCATGCTTTCATTTATCACAGCAAGTCTTACAGGTTGTGAAGCAGCAAAACAACCCCAGACCATCACACTACCACCACCATATTTTACTCTTGCGATGACGTTCTTTTTCTGAAATGCGGCGTTACTTTTACGCTAGATGTAATGGGACACACACCTTCCAAAAAGTTCAACTTTTGTCAGACCACAGAGTATTTTCCCAAAGGTTTTGGGGATCATCAAGATGTTTTCTGGCAAAATTGAGACAAGCCTTAATGGGTTTTTTTCAGCAGTGGTTTTGGTCTTAGAACTCTGCCATGCAGGCCATTTTTGCCCAGCGTCTTTCTTATGGTGGAGTCATGAACACTGACCTTAACTGAGGCAAGTGAGGCCCGCAGTTCTTTGGATGTTATTGTGGGGTCTTTTGTGACCTCTCGGATGCGTCGGCACTGCTCTCTTGGGGTCATTTTGGTTGGCCGGCCACTCCTGGGAAGGTTCACCACTGTTCCATGTTTTGGCCATTTGTGGATAATGGCTCTCATTGTGGTTGGCTGGAGTCCCAAAGCTTTAGAAATGGCCTTATAACCTTTTCCAGACTAACAGATCTCAAGTCATCGCACTTAAATTACGTTTTAAACGGGGGGCAATCACTTTTCACACAGAGCCATGTAGCTTTGGATTTTGTGTTCAGTTGTGTTGTCATTGACTAATATTTAAATTTGTTTGATAATCTGAAACATTTAAGTGTGACAAACGTCCAAAAAAATGAGAAATCAAGAAGGGGGAAAACACTTTTTCACACCACTCTATGTTACTATTTGTCCAGGGTGGCTGCACAAAAATAACAGTGTCATCCCGACCAACAGGCACTCCTGGGGCACCCATAATCCTTGTAAAGACCTCCTTAACATATCTTCACCTACATTAGATTGGTTTTAGTGTCTCTCGGGTTTGATGATAAATCTGTCCATTCATTTTTATTTTTTTTATATACCACTTATCCTATTCAGGCTTCCAGCAGACTACGTACGCTCTAGACTGGTTGCTAGTCAGTCGCAGGGATATTGTAAATGTGGTATTGAGTGAGAATGAGTAACACCAGCAAGACAAAAGTCCGCAGAGTGAACCACTACGCTGCCAATCCATGGATGTGCACATGAGCTGTAAAAAGACCAGATGCACCAGTGCATAAGCATAAATAACAGTCAGGCCTTTCTCAGATGACCCTGTCACTCTCAAGGGAGACTTCCAAAATACTGTCACTCCACTTACGTTGCGAGTGTCCCCGTGTGACCCTATTACGAGGTTTCTTTCTAGATGTTTTTACTTTTGAAGAAAGGCAAAGTCTATTTAGCTGGAGCTGCTAAATAGACTCACATTATTGAACGAATCGAAAGGTCTGCCTTCTACTCATTCTGTCACCAGGGCTGCTGTTTCTCAATTAAAAGGACAGGGTTATCCGTGTGGTGTAACATACCAATAACACACCTTGTTTTGTCCTGTTTGTGTCACCGTCAGGTTGAAACAGCAAGGAACAAGAGAGCAGTTCAGCTACAATGAGGTATGTCGCTGCAGCGTTTCCCATACCTTCATGACACTCACCCCGAATGAAGTTGCCGCTACGTTTCTGCAATACAAGGGGAGAGCATATGGATAATCCACAGTAGGGTTTAATAGCGCAATAGTTTGAGGTAGATATTTTGTATTTTGTCACAGCCCTAATTGGGGGTGATGCTGGCTCCCAGCATGCATTGTGGTACTTTGGTGGTTGGTATGCATTTAATTACCTGTGCTGTCATTTTAGCACCATCACTGCTCTAGATTGTCTTTTTCCAAAAAGTGTCTAGTGACAAATCTAGCGACTTTTTCTGGTTTTATCGGACACTTTCGGACACTCTGAACACGTGGCTCTTCTCAACAAGGGAGGGGGAGGGGGGGTCCTCCTTGTAAGTCAGTAACATGGTGTTCTGTTGTTGAATAAGGTTTAAAAATATGAGATAGTGTTGCACATTGTCAAACACCCCCACCCCACCCCACTCCGCCACAGACAGACTGCAGTCCTGTAAAACCACTCAACACCCTCTGAGGCTCTCTAAATACTACCACAGCATTTCAGACGTTTTTATTTCAACCATGCAACCCAAGCTCCCCCCCACTACCAGCACCACCCCTGAAATGACCTTGACTGGCTACATGTATCATTACATACTCTCGTTTCAAAAGGTTGACAGTGTGAAAGCGCAGTGCAGAGCAGACCATCAGGGGAAGGGCCAACTAAATGCTAATATTAGACCCTCTATACCATGTAGCGAATAGTAACATCAGGTCAGTAATATGAGGATGAATATGGGTCATCTGAAGTATTTGTTTTATGATATTCCTGACACTAAATATACTGAATGTGTGTCCCTCCATCTTCTCTTTCCCGCTTTAGGTGGTGTTGAAGGGAGCCAGCAAGAAACTAAGCCTTCTGGGAGTAAGTCCTTTCAGGGGATAGCTGGGATTTGTTGACATGAATTTGTATGACGCCCCTATCAGCAGTGTAGTACATCAGCAGTGACTTTAAGTGACTTCATTTAAGTCAAGAGTTTGGCTTCTCAAAACAATATGCATTCAAAAGAGTAATACATTTGCATCATAAAAATGCCTCCTCTAAAAAAATCCGATCTCACAAATCGCTGAACGCCGAAAGATTCATGAGGTCTGATTTTTTCCGAGGAGGCATTTTTGGGAGGCAAATGTATTACCCCTACGTTCTACAAACTACGTTCCTCGTCACGGGAATCCGACCGGAAAAGTTAAGTCACTATCGATGTACCACACTGCCAATGGGGGTGTCATACCACTTCATGTCAAAACATCATAGCTATCCCTTTAAGTTTTGAAATGCTTTTATACGTGTTGGCAAGCCAGGTTGGACTGACTATGCTAACATAGCTACCATACACGTGTTCCGTTGAGCCGTACTTCACTCAACTTCAGCTGCGATCAACATGCAGCACACACTTGCAGTGGACACGTCCTGAAAAGCTCTTGTATTCCAAGTGCTTTCCTGCCTTCTCATGGCACAATTCAGGACTCCTAAGAATAACTGTGCTCTTTATAAAACGCTTGTCTGTCTTTTCTAATGACTGCATTTCCATTTTTCCAAAAGCAGCACATTTATAAACAACGCACTGAAGCATGACAACATTAAAACATCAAATTCCCACTCAGAATCACTGCTTTAAAGTACACGTGTTGACCTTTTGTGAAGTACACAGTGATGAAACGTGTTTTGTGTCTTACCTCGTTATCGTTGTGGTTTTGGCAGCAAACCTGCGCAGTGTGTCTGGAAGAATTCAGGACCAGAGATGAACTGGGAGTGTGCCCATGCTCACATGCATTTCACAAGAAGTGAGTGTCATTTGATCATGACTTACTAATACGTTTGCTATTTAGGCACGCAGTTAAAAGGCTTGTAAGACTCCCATGCGGATTCTGTTAATATGGAGCCATGATATGCGTTCATTTGTGGGGACGTGGATGCTGAATCGCAGATGTGCTGGTGTCCATTGGGCTACGTAAGACTCTGAAGCTGACGATGAACACAAATGCAGCATTTCGACACGTGGCCTTGGCTACCAGGACCATCTTGGGTCATTTAGTCTCAAAAATCCATCCAGTTGTGGCCTCTACAATAAAATGATTCACGTGTAATTATTGAAGAGTAAATTGGCAAAGGAAGTTCATGCAAAACTGCTTATTCATGCGCTAGAGTGATGGAAATTTAGACTCCTTTTTAGAAAACTGTTTTTTTGGCTCGGCTCACTAAAAAGAGCCGGCTCTTTCGACTTCCAAGTGGCTCCTTGGATATTTTTGTTGTCTTTAATTAATTTATTACCAAATTATGTGTATTGTGAGAAATACTAATGTAAAAAATACATGATATCAAATATGTATTACCTAAATGGATTTATTTAAACCTCAATGAACAACTACAAAAATGTATTATATTATAAAATACAAAAACGAAGGCCCATTTCAGTCGACAAATTAAGTCAAAATAGGTCAAATTTCTTCATGCAAATTTCTCCTGAACGAATCGGCTCTAAAAGCACCACAGCGTGTTTAACCCCGCCCTTCCCCCTGCTCAGTGTGGACACAGTGACGCCGGCACACATCGTGACCAATGGCATTCGCCTTTAACAGAAAAAACAAAGACCAGGAAAAAACTACTCGGCTCCCAACGACGAACAAAGAGTCGTCTCTTGGAGCCGGTTCGTTCACCACCTACACATCGCTCATGCAGTACACTTGGCTGGTCGCATGGGAAAGACGCCAGATGCAAAACGGAAGCTGTAAGAACAAGCATTGGTGTGTTTGTGTGTACGGCATGAGGGACAACGTATCGTAAAACTAAAAGCCTTTTTATTGCAGTAACGCAATCGCCACAACACTCCCTAACACGGACTACTCTTACTACGCAATACGTACCGGAAACGCAATCGGTTCTGCGCATGCGGGACACTTTGTAGATATAATATATTGTTATTAGTGACTCTTATTAAAAGACGTCGTTAGCATGCGGATGTTTCCATTGTCTTACGACATCCACCGAGACTGAGCTTTGTAAAAAAGTAAAAACTTTTACATCAAACAAATTTAAATATTAGTCATTGACGACACAACTGAACACTTTATGCAGTTTTTAAATGAAACTTTTTATTATTAAGGGAGAAAAAAAATCCAAAGCTACATGTCCCTGTAAAATAAATTTGTTTGTTTCCCGTCCGTTGCCCCCCCCTCCCACCACCACCTCCACCACATTACGTGGTGTCTTTGAAGGCAACCCCTCTTTGCTCATCGTAAGACGGATTCAAATGTTCTGCTACTTTTAAAGAAACCAGTGTTAAGCAAGTAGATTTTCAGACGTGTGGTATCATTTGGCATGACTAAAATGTTCAGCTCACTTGGAACTGTTAATATACAGTATATAAATATCCTGACATGTCATTTATCCGTTAATACAATTCAGTGTTCCCTCATTTATCCCGGGGATAGGTTCCCAAAATAGCCTGCAATAAGTGAAATCTGCCAAGTAGCCAACTTTGTTTACAATGATTATATATGTTTTACGGCTGTAAAACCCTCACCATACGCTTTATACACTTAAACACACTCAAAAGTTCAAATTTTCGTTTGAATTTTAATGCTCAACCTATGAAGTTGGACACAAGAAATTATTAACTGACTCACGTGTATGTCACTCCTCTGACCGTGCCTCTTCACCCGCGGTACTGTAGCGTTTTTGTATCCTTGTTAAAACACATTGCCGCAGTCCTCCTCCGACCGAAGATTCATTTATTCCGTAATGCCGCCCTACAGCCACATAACTTCTACATTCCTTCAGCACGTCCACAAGTCCAGCCTTCGGTGCGATGGTTAGCATCCTCCTCTGCTTTTTGGCCGCAGAACGTTTCGTCAACATTGTGGGTTTTGTTGGGAAGAAACTTGCAAACGTACAAAGACTGCTAGCTGGCAAGCAAGCAAGCTAGTGACGGCACAGGAGACGTGCAGGGCGGCACGAAGGAGATGGATTGACAATGGTCTACAGCCAATCAGGATGCAGGAGACAATGGGCAGTGTAAAAAAAAAAAACCCACTAAAATTGCTGTAAAAAGACACGCGAAACAGCGGTGAACCACGATAGTGTTTCAAGTGATTGAACATTGTAATCATCTGACAGCCCGAAGTTAAATGCATCAAGTTTGAGTATATTGTAAATACAGCGTATGTTTAAGAGGGCACTTGTTTCTTCAGGTGCCTGCTAAAGTGGCTGGAGATCCGCAGCGTATGCCCGATGTGCAACAAACCCATCCTCCGACTCCACACGGACGCCCCGCAGGGTGCTGAGGGTCCCATGGAGCCGGAGGAGGTGTGAGCGTGGCTGGGAGGAATGAAACCAGACTTTTCCTGAAGAAACCACATACGTTTGAATACGACTACAGATGACCGTCTCACAGGACATCTCGCCGCAGAAAATGCTGTTTATGGTCCCAAGTGGCCATGATGCTGCTGACTTTTGAGCAATATTACACGGTGGGAACTGACAGAAGCATATAAGGTCAAGAAATGGGACATTTTCGTTACATTGGTCCTAGTTTATCTTCCATAATGCACTGTTCAGCAACAACCTGACTGGAAAAGGGGCCACTGAGGGTTTCTGCACTGCTGGACACAGTACAACAGTAGCAGTACCGATACCTCTTCCATCTCAGGGGTGTTTCCAATCCAGCCAGCACAAATACCAGTCCATCCATTAATCCCACATGCATCTTACAATCAATACTGCCACTGTGTATGTAGGTGAAATACTTGGTCAAGAGGAAGCCACGCCGTCTGGATGACGTAACCAGCAGGATGGATTTAAGTAGGCAACGTTTCAGAATGTGTCCCGGGAGCTTTCCTTTAAAAAAAAAAAAAAAAAGAAGAAACAGAAAAAAAGATGGATAGAAAACTAGCCTGTATGTATTGTACGTAAATGTGTCCTTGTATATTGTTATTTTGTATTTGTTGCTTTTAAATAAAAAGTCATGTAATGTATTGTAATGGTGGAATATCATTGCAGAGCTTCTACAAACAATTCTCCCATATTAGCTACAAATTCAGATAGATACTTTATTTCTCTTGGAGATGAAGCATTTCTAATAGTTATTCTTCCATGGGGGCGGCATGGCTCAGGTGAAAGAGTGGCCTGAAGGTTGAAGGTCCTTCCGTGATCGTGTCGACGTGTCCTTGGGCAAGACACCGAACCCCCAGTTGCTCCTGATGCTGCGCCACAGGCCCGTAACCAGATATTTTTTGGGGGGGGTTAAAAAATCTGAGTGAACGGACCTTTTGCGAGGGAGCGAATTTTCAACCGACCAAAAATTGGAAAAGTGGGTGGAGGGAGCACGGAAAATTTTGCATTTGGAGCCCGAAAAAACAGTTTTCTGATGCATATTTTGGACAGACATAACAATGTTATTTCCTCCAAATTACAAGCTTATGGGCAAAATGACAACATCAAGCTTGCCCTATTTAGATAAGTTAATCAGTTTACTGGGCGACTGAGCATGCCATGGCTTCAGTGGTGGATGCTATTTACACAGGCCTGCACTATATGAATCACTACAACGTGTTTCAGCCTTACCTATCGCTCATTCATGGAAAATATGTCCACCACTTCCTCTAGGTTGATAACCTTTTTGTAGTGAATGTGGAGAAGTGCCAGCGAGGTCAGCCGCTGTTGCGTCATACTGGCCCTCATGTAGGTGTTCAGACGCTTCAAGGTTCTGGCACTTGGCTCACATTCACACCATGTTACTGGGGTGGTACAGGCCAAATGAAGGAGGACCCTGATGTTGGGGAAGTGAACGGGATTGCACACCTTGATAGCAGCTTTTTTTTTTTCTTAACCAAGCGGACCTCTGGTCGCCCGCGGGGGGGTTCGTTCGAACCCCCCGAATCCCCCCCGGTTACGGGCCTGCAGTAGGTAAATGTGCTAATAGTGTCAAAGCGCTTCGAGTGCCTTGGCGGTGGAAAAGTGCTATACAAGTCAAAGACCATTTACCATGAGTTACAGACGGCCAGCAGAGTGAGATGGTCACCTTCGGGCTGGTGGAACTTAGACTTCTTCTGGTTATTTCTCTTGGAGATCAATAAAGTATCAGATTTTTTAGCTAATATGGGAGATTTTTAAACAAAAAGTCATGTAATGTATTGTAATGGTGGAATATTTATTGAGAGTCATTGCAAAGCTTCTACAAACAATTCTCCCATATTAGCTACAAATTCATACAATGAGACAAGGAATAAAAGGGAATCCAGATAAATTCTGGTTCACCATCACCACATTAATACTTTTTTTTTACAAAGGTTGGTTTGAATCTTCAGGATGCAGGAATTCAGTCCGACAATAAAAAACAATAAAAAAGTCAGAATGTTGATGTTCCTTATGAAGAACCTGAGCAGCAACGCTTGCATTCACTCTTTAGTCGCAAGCGTTTAAGCTTTTGCCTTCCACAAACGCCACAGCCTTCTTTTTGACCTCCTGTACACTTTGCGGCGTGCCGTGCTTCTTCTCGTACTCCAGGTAGCGCTTGAAGAAGAACTTGATGTTCTTCACTGACACACTCAGGTGAATTACGCGATCAAAGAGAGCCCTGTGGGAATGCGGTCGTGAATACAACTGAACACGTGCACAACCTGCTTGCCAATGTTTGTCATGGTGACCCATTCAAAAGATGCAGCAGAGAACAGATCCATCAAACAAAACAACTTGTCCTCACCTGACTTCTTTCTGTGCCCCATGCTTGACCATTAGGTCGATGAAGACGGACCAGAGATCTGTGCGTTTTGGGTAGCTTGTCAAGACTTTGTCAAACATTGCGTGACCCCTTTCGGTATTCCCGTAGCGAAACTCCAGTTGGGCAAATTTGGCAATCACATCCACACCTGATGATGAATGAGAAAGGTTAAAAACCTGTTGTGATATGCATAGTGCAAATATGTATTTAATTCCCTGCTGATAGGCCTGCCACGATAAAGTTTGCTGGTCAATAATTGCGCTATAAATTATCGTTGATAGTCGACAATATTGACTTTTTTGGACCATTTGTCATGTCACATTTGAACCACTAGATGGTACCTGTGTGAATTTGCCTATTGTGGCGCTCACGAAGCGGTGAGGAGGAGGTAACCCTTTATTTTGCAAGCAGAGTAACAACACAACTCACAATGAACTTCTCAACCCCAGTGAAATCGCGGGAGGTCACCACTTCACATACCAATCCTGCTCACTGTGTCATAAAAGTACAGTACAGCAAAGCTGCTGGGAAACAGGAAGTACTCCCAGTGACGCTAAACTACATAGAACATCTGTTAAGAAAAAAAAACACTGCAATAAAACCTACACACACATCCACACAGTTATGTAGTGTGTTGTTAAACTCATGTAGGGGGTCATATTTAAGTTGGACTACAGCTGAGTTGCGGCGTAAAATGCAACGTTGCTGATCGTACTTCCACACGTCCTCCTCCACTCCGCCACACAGCTCCGGAAACGCTCCAAGATATGAACCCATTCAATACCAAAGACGTTTTTCATAAATCCGAACGCCCAATCGCAACAATTCCTTTATACGTCTTTTACGGGGGGTTTTTTTGTTTTTTTTTAGGTAAAAAGGGGTGATGACGCAACTCTCCGCTAATGCATTTCATTTCAGAGCAATTTCTACCCATAAAAACGGCCACAAGGTGGCAGAAGTGCATTTGATAAGAGCTCAGCAGGGATCATGTGGATGGAAAAAAACATGACAGGAAGGAGGAAGTGAGAGAACGTGGAGGAGTGTAGCGTGCAGAAGGTTGTGCATTGTTGGGAAATTTTAATTTTCACTTTTCTCCCAATCACCCTTACTCCATGAGGTGAGCTCTTGCATGGAGAATTCTTGCTGGGTTGTTCGGGGATCAAATACTTTTTCCCCGCATTTTATAATTTGTATATCGTGCTTTTTAAAAGTCCATCTGTCTCATAAAGGTTTGGACTGTCACTAACGGGAATTAGCAGATGAATACAATGCAGCTCTACACCACTACCCATGCACATGAGAACCCACAATAATACAGATGAATACCACTTTAATTAATAACTACGGTAGATAGTACATCAAAAATGCATTGTCTGGAAATCTCTTGGCAATTGTATTGGAAAGGCACTGAAAGTTGTTAAAATATTTGGTTGGTTTTTTTTACATACTGTATTTACCTATGTAGCTTTGAAAAATATACTGTAGTTCCCTAAACATCTGTTGTGGTGTGCCTAACGCAGGCCTTACATCCTGACGTACGTGTTACCACACGCATGGGCCCCGCAGTTTTTGGGAAATGTGTTGTCCGTGGCCAGCACGTAAAGGAAGTAAGGTATCAGCGTGGTTGCAAGTGTGTTGCACTTACGGAGAAAGTGATTCGTGACACCCACGTGCTTGCCACTCGCCCTCCATCGGTAGCTTTTAGATCGTGAGTGCGGCGTGCGACTCGTGCGTGCCAAGTGTGCTTCATGTAAGGCTGTCGTGCGTTTTACTCGCTGGGGATGTACCGTGCGTGGGCATCGTACGAGGCTCGTGCAGCCCACTCACTTGGATTGCAAGATGGGCGTACTGGCCGGGCAATGTACACAATGTAAGAGTCACGCGCTCCTCCTCTGCCTTGCCCTTGCGACCAGGCTGCATGCAAGGTTTTCCTGCGTGCACGCAGAAAATAATTTGCATCCCAATTTGCTTCCTACAGGCTTTGCATGCAGGTTTGATAATCCGTGCATGTCTCTTGCGATTTTCCCCATTTTTGCACATAGCTAGAATGTAGGCGCACGTACGTCAGGATGTAAGGCTCGCTTAACATTGTGGATGCATATTTAATGATTATAAAGTTGTTTTTTTTTTTTACATCCACTATATAAACCACAGTTCGTTTGACTCACTTTCTTTGGAAGGTAGACTCTTGAGCGCCCTCTGCAGGAGGACCGTGGAAGCGTCACTCTCCCCCTGATGAAGCAGGAAGTTCCCATAGCTCAGCCATACAGCCTTATTTTGACGGAAACGCTTCACCATTGACTTATACAAGTTGTCTGCCTCCTGATCCAAACAAAGACACATGCAGGCCTTCATGTTCACATCCAGTTTCAAACATAGAAAGTACAGTTCTACACTTTGGAAAGCTTCCAGAGTGGCTGTCGGTCTACCTTGATCTTGTCAGACTTGGAGTAGATGTCAGCCAGCTGCTGATAGACCGGCATGGGCTCGCAGAACTGGAGCGCCCGCTCAAACACTTTCTTGAGGCCCTCTGCCGTGCCGTACATATTTTCCAGGTTTAGGAGGGCAACCCACACATTCAGTTTCTCCTGCTCCTCTCTGGAAAATAATTAGGGGGATTGTTGACAAATTGATTGTTGACACTATTGTTTTGCACACAATAAAAACTTTGTTGATATGACTTATTACTTTTGATAAATCAAAAAAAACTATTGAATGTTGAAGAACAACTCAAGCACTGAAAAGTGGATTTTTTTTTTCCACTGTTGCAGAAGTTTTCTTAAAATTTACATGTGGACAAAATAACACAAAGCTCGTGTCGGCAACCTACCTGAAAGAAATGGTTTTAAGCGCCCTTTCGGCCACGGCGCGGGCCTGCTCAATCTGCGTGGCCTGCAGGTGGTGAGCCATGTACTGAAGCCAGAGGAGCGAGCTGTTGGGCGAGGCCAGGAGGAGGCGCTCAAATGATGCTGCATCCTGAGGTCTGAGCTGAGGGTCCATCAGCTCAGTCTCCCGCCGCACCAGGGCTTTCTCTGCTGCCTTTTTCTCCTGCTCCAGTTCATACCGAGACTTCTTCTGAGTCTGACAAGCACCATAGAAGAATCAACAGAGAGATAAAGAGGATGGGTGGTGAGGACACATGGCGGAATTTAAACAAACAACAAATCAACAGCTGGCTCACCTCACTGCTTTCGTCTTGGTCCTCTCCATCACTGGAATCCGCATCCTTGTTTGCTGTGGCAGGCTTCAGCGAGCTCAGGCCAACATCCCAGGAAAATCCAGCTGCCACCTGCAGTCTGGAGGGTCCAGTAGAATTGGGAACCTGCTGAGGGACATGGCAGTTGAGTTGATAGGACTGAAAAGATTGAATGGCAATGATTTTGCTCACTTTTACAGCTGCAGGTTTGGGTTCTTCTTTATTTTCACCATCTTCCTCCTCTCTGAAGTAAACCTCAACCCCGCTGTCACAGTCTTCAGGGCTTGCTTTCTTCTGCTTCTTCTTTTTTGGTGGGGGGCTGTCTTTTTGGTTCTGGCAAAACAAATCCAAAATGAATGCAATATTTTTCATAACCATCATACAAAAGCACTACGGCTACAAGACGGTCTACGTGGAAAGTGGTCCCTATTATATATTTGTTTTAACTTGAAAGAAAGGCGCAAGGACGCCGTTTCATTACCTCTTCACATTCAGGCAGTGAGCGTTTGATTTTCTTTTCGAGGTCGTACTTCTTTTTCTCCTTCCCTATCAGGCGCAGTGGCAGATTGAGGGACTCTGGAAGGATGTCTGGCTTCCCAGTGTCCTTGGGGAGTAGCGACAGGTTGACTAACTTCTCTTTTTTGTCAATGCTGAAAAACAAGAGCAGACAGAGCTGCACAATTAGGCACTGTAGACGGTTTTGTGAAACACAATAATTCCCTCATGTTGGTGCTGTTCACTGTGCACGTATGTCATCTCATGCTGTAATTTTTTTAGGGTAAAAAACCCTATTTTTTATCCTTTCAAATATCTGCATTATAACTATTATAAATAACCTTCTAAAATAATGTACTTTAAACCTTTTGATTCCAGTAGAAACAATAATTTAATTATGACCTCAGCTAGCAAATAATAATAAATAATAATAATAAACAAATAATAATTGATATCCATATCATTCTAATCTTTGTATAATCAGAAATATCAAGACAGCTCTTTTTGAACTTAATGTTGTGATTAATGTGTGTAACTTATTTTGGTGTACCGTGTTCCCTCGCTACATCGTGGTTTTCACGGACTTGCGGAATTTTTTTTTACAGCGCATGAACATGTATTGTGTTCTGCATCCTGACTGCCTAAGGGAGAAGCCACGCATTGTGTCCTGCGTCCTGATTGGCTAAGGGACTGCAGACCATTGTCAATCAATCTCCTCTGTTTCTTCCTGTGCAGTACAGAATGCGTTCGGCTTGCCAAATGTACATAAATGTTTGATTGCGAGCAGTGTGACTCTGAAGTGCTGCATGTTTGCAAGTTTTATCCCCAACAAGACCCACAATGTCAAATTAAACGTTCTGCACGGGCAAAGGCACTTGCCGGTGCAAGAGGCAGAGGACGACGCAGAACCTGCGGCTGTAGGGCGCCATCACAGACGGAGAAAGGAAGGAGGAAAATACGACAACAGGAGTAACATGTTTTAACAAGGATACAAAAACGCTACATCCGAACGGCGCCAGGATGAAGAGGCATGGTCACATGAGTGGAATACGTGTCAGTCACTTAATAAATTCTTGTGTCCAACCTTGCAGGGTGATCATTAAAATTCAAACAAAGGTTTGAACTTTTTTGAGGGTGTTTAAACAAGAGAAATGTGAAAATGTTAATGCCTGTCTGAGAAAAGTGTATAAAGGCCTACACTGCATTGGCCTATGCGACTCTGTACTTCAATGGTTCATGTCATATCTCACCAACAGGACTTTTTCAGTAATGATCAATGATTTTTCCTCAACAGCCGCTCCCCTCTCCTATGGCGTGCCCCACGGTTCCATCCTTGGGCCTACCTTACTTTCACTATACATGCTACCATAAGGACCAATCATCTCCAGACAAAATATCAATTTTCATTTTCTGCTGATGATATCCAGCTCTACCGACCAGTAATGCTGAGTGACAAGAACACACCAGATCCCCTCCATAGCTGCCTGCATGACATCAAACAATATTTGTCTCAGAATTTTCTTTGTTTAAATGAAGGAAAAACAGAGTATATAGTTTTTAGTCTTGATTCACCGCACAATGAACCCAATTTTAACACTCCTACCCCTCATTTTTACTCCTGCCATGAAAAACCTTGGTGTCTAAAGTTTGATAAGCAAATAAGCAAGTTTTTTTCCACCTCAGGCTCCTGGCAAAGGTAAAGCCTTTTTATCAAGTACAGATTTTGAAAAAGCAATTCATGCTTTCATCAGATGGATGCTTGATAATTGTAATGCCCTCTCTCCTGGAGTAAATCAGTCCCTCCGCCGCAGACTCCAGTTGGTGCAGAATGCTGCTGCTCGCCTCCTCACTAATGCTCCAAAACACGCTCATATCACTCCAGTTGTCTTTTCTCTCCACTGGCTCCCGGCACAGCCTACAATCAATTTTAAAGTCCTTCTGTTTGAGTTCAAGGTCACTGACGGTCTTGCTCCAGCATACTTGGCTGAAATTTTAACTGTCCGTCACCACTCCAGGGCCCTGTCCTGAGGATGAAATACAAAAAATGGGGGAATCGTTCTTTTGGTGCCCCCAAGCTTTGGAACTCCCTCCCCCCTGCGTTATGGTCTATTACGGAGCTATGAGTTTTTAAATCTCATTTATTCAGACTGGCATTTGACACATGATGATTATATGTATTTTAGATGGGATTCTCTGCATGTATATTTATTTTGTTTTAGTTCTTATTACAACTTATTCCATCTTGTCCTTTTCTTATTTCCTATAACTTGCTTTTATTCTCATCAAGCAGCTTGGGCGCCTTTGGGATGTTGTAAGGTGCTATACAAATAAACTTTGATTTGATTTCAAGTGTATGCCGAGGGGTTTGACAGTCTTAAAATATATGTAATAATTGTAAACAAATAAAGTCGGCTACTTGGCAGATTTCACTATTTGCGGGCTATTTTGGGAGCCAATCCGCCGCCATAAACAATGGAACACTGTATTCCAACTTTTACCGAAGGATCTTTGTGGTGAGCAGCGTGTTGGGAGGCAGGTGATTGGAGAGGTCCTTGTGCTTGATAACAAAGTACTTGGTGGAATGCTGGAGTTCAGCTCTCCCCGTAATATGGTTTGACAATCTGAAAGATAAGAAAGGACATGTACGTGTGACGTCAAATTAAAATCATGCTGGCAGTGCCACTAAATTTGTGGGTGCATAGGGAACCATTGGCTGACCTTACAAAGACCCCTTGCTCACTGACAGACTTGACGTAGCCTCTGATTAATTGGCCTGCACGCAGGTCGTTAAAGGACACAACCTCTGGATCTTTTGCTGGTTTGGCCTCATCTGGGATCAACCTGGGCGAGAAGGGTGACATCAACACCACAATAAGACTGTATTTCATCTCTTACGTGTGATTTTTATTTTTTAAACAGTGTACCTCGATGGCCGTAGAGACAACTGCCACTTGCCGTTTTCACTGCCTAGAAGGTAACACCTGCAGCAGAATCACATCCAGCTCAAAATATGTAGCGTATGTGTGTCTATGTACCAAAGCCCTCTAAGCGCCAAGACAAGAAACATTGCTGAATTTAACAAGCTATTTCTGCAAATATGCTGCTCATGTAGTTCATACTTTACACCAGGAGATGACGGACATCTGTAACTTCAATCTGAGCAACATTTGTGGGCGTTTCTATGCAAAGTTTTAGACGTTTATAGACTCCGAAGCCCCTTGTGTGCGCAGCAGCGCTTCGGCTCACCATGACAGTCCAGACGCAGCATACTTGAGCCGATGCTTTGCTAAACCGTGGGGTTGCAGGAGGGGACGTGGTGGGTTGTCAAAACACCGCTAACAGTGAGTGGGTTAGCGGGATAGTAAAAAAAGAAAATGCAGAAATATCCACGTGAGACAAAAAATACATGGCTAATAGATAAATAGACCTGAGAATACATTGACCTGGACGAATGACAATATTTACAGGCTTAATAGATAGATAGATACTTTATATCTATCTATGTAATAATAGCAGTAATAGCCGTTGAGGCAGCAGTGGTGTTCCAAGAACGCGCTGTAAATGACGATGATGATGGCTGGGTTTGAGAGAGGAGGAAGCGTATCAGACATTTTGATGTATTGTAGAGACAGGGATAGGACAAATTCTGAGCCTGGTGAAGTCATAATATACAAATTAGATGACTAAATTTACTCCCATCACAAACTTTGTGACATACTTGAGATTTTTCTAATTTACAGTACGCCTTTATCTCTAACCATCTTCAAGCTGAACTGAAAAAACTCTGGCGCCTAAAGGGTTAAATAGCATGTGCATTGCATTAATACATACAGTATACTGTATAGACGTATTAGCCAAACACTCTCACTGACCTGAGCAGCTGAGCCTTGCTGAAAGCTGCCAGGGGGTTGGGCCTATACGCGTCAGAGAGATCGGTGATGGCCACAACTCCCTTGCAACCAAAGGGCAGGTTGACCATGAGGCCTACATGCTGCACCATGTCAGTAACCATCCCCAACACGACACTTCCTGCCTCCAGTTTATGAAAACCTTAAAAAAAGACAAATAGTCATGCAGCCGTTTACAATGCTTCCACTGCCTTTGAATTAGTACGACCACTATACCAAACAGAAAGATTCAGTGCTTCTTACCTGTGAGTGACAGTACAAGGTACTGAGGCTTGAGATTCACTTCGACCACTTTGGCCTTGACTGTTTGACCAAGTTTGTATATCTTCTCCGGGTGGCTAGAATCCTAACAAATGTAATTCCACAATAATTAATTGACTTAGCACCTTATTATGGCATCCTAAGCAGTACTCTTTATGTTATTTGTTTTTTTTAATCATTCTATTTCCTTAATTTGCCTCATGGTTAAGTATACAGCACCACCTATGCTTTGGCACGCACATGACTTTTTTTTAATAGCTACAGTGGTGTGAAAAAGTGTTTGCCCCTTCCTGATTTCTTTTTTTGCCTGTTTGTCACACTTAAATGTTTCAGATCATCAAACAAATAAAAATATTAGTCAATGACAACACAACTGAACACTTAATGCAGTTTTTAAAATGAAACTTTTTATTATTAAGGGAGGAAAAAAAAAAAAGAAATCATGTAGGGGGCAAACACTTGTACACACCACTGTATGCATGATCAAAGTTGAATTAATGATGTATCGTGGTGAAAGAACTTACTTTGGGGTCAGTAATCATGGCCAGCAGTTCTACTCTTCCAGTGACACAAGGATTACAGGTGAGCTCCAAAGTCTTACTGTCGGTGTGAAACTGTGAACACAAATTCAAAACTTATTTCCTTAAATCACCTCTGCTTTGCAGAACAGAATGCCAGGTGCCAAAGTGCAACCTACCTTTGAAACAAAACATGTTATTTCCTCCCCAACCTTGTAACTGCCCACTTTGTCTTTTGCTGCAACTGGCTTGAGCTCGACTTTCGCATCCAATTTGCTGGGTGGACAAAAAATGGGAAGCGATAAAAACACAGCCATGTAATTATGAAGTTGTTACAGTAGTAATGATCTTTTACGCTTGCCTGGGTACGAGTGTGAGCTCAGGGATGGTGTATGTGAATCTTGGATGGGAAAAGGGTAGGAATCTAAACAAAACAGATGGCAGAATAATTTTGAAAGTCCTGAAATGGTGACTATGAGCATATTTACATTCACTCATTATAAAAATAATGAGAAAGGCAAAATGAAGAGCAGTGACCTGTGGCCGGTGGCTTCTCGTCCTCCAATCACCCTGCCAGTGACCACACTGCCCAATTTGACAGAGGACGTAGGGAAGGATCCCGGTGACACTTCCGCAGCCTCCATCACCTCAGACACGTGCACACTGCCAGTGCTTCCATCCTCTAAAGTCACCTGAATGCTGGTAGGCTTCACAGTTCGTACTTTGCCCTGCACGATTTCTCCAAAGCAGTGACCTGCGGCGCCTTCAGAGACAGTGCGCTGCCATTTGGGTGCAGTATGCTTCGACGACACTGGAGGAAGCCCTTGCAGTTTCTCACAGGCGGGCCATTTGTGTGCAGTACGCTTCCACGACACCAGAGGAAGCCCTTGCAGTTGCTCACAGGCGGGTTCAATGACTTCAGTGGCCAAACAAATTCCAACCCACAGCTTGCTATGCTCTGAGAGGGTGACCTCATTCAGGTGGTTTTGTGTTTGAATGATGGTTAGATGAGCGGCGTTTTGTAATGAGATGACGGCAAGGTCTTTGTCGATATGCTGCACGACGCCTGTGTACCTGCCCTCTTCTGTCAGCTGTTCAAAAATAAATACACACAAGTGTTAACATTTTTTGGGGGGGGGGGTCTAGAAATTTATAAACGCAAACAACTTCCCGAGTAAGCTCAAACCCCCCCACCCCAGAGAGATGCAGCCTTGACAAACCAAAAGGGACAATTTTAAGATACTAGTGAGCCGGTCATGATAAATTTCACTGATCGATAATTGTGCGACAAATTATGGTTGATAATCAGCTTTATCGGCACTTTTTAGACCATTTCCTCATGAACTATATGCAATAATATAAACCCTTGTGTCTGGCTCGCCGCTTCCCTCAACTCACTGTAATCTTATCTTTGTTTTCCTTTTTGTTGTGAGGACCAACGACTCTCTGCTGGTGTATGATTGTCAGGAATTAAAATCCAGAACATTGTGGCAAACCTGTGCAAACGAGTACAAGGGGCCAACAAACTGCGCCCCTCGTACCTGGCTGATGTACCAGAGTTCCTGCTGCGAGAGGAGGAATTGCTTCCCAGGAAAAGGTAGATGCGGGGGGGGGGGCAAGCAGGCAGACTTGTGACGCTCAAAGCCTGGTTGGCACCTTCTCCCGCAGCGGTGTCGTTCCCACAAAATGTTACGCAGGACTATAAGGATGGTTTTTGCCGCTTCATCTCTCGGCGCAAGTTGGACATGTTCCCTTTTTTCCTCCTCACTACTTTCGAACAAATGCGACATATCGGTTTGTCTGTGTTCATGCTCTCACCATTCTGTTTAAAACCGAAATATTCCCACACTAGGGCTGAGCCACACACTGTGGCTCAGAAACCATTGCTTCTGTGCCTTCATTCATATTAGTGTATGCTGCCTCACAAAGCTAACTGCTAACCCCCCCTCTGTATGGACGCACGGTGACTGCTCACATAGCGTATCTGACATGAATGCGCCTTACCCGGCCACGGCTCTTCCCGCTATACTCTCTGGTTCTCCCAGTCACAATAGCCGTAGGTGCCGTAAGAAGCCAGTACGCCCGTCTTGCGATCGAAGTGAGTGGGCTGCACGAGCCTCGTACGATGCCAACAAACATACGTCCCCAGTGAGTGAAACGTCTGACAGCCTTACATGAAGCGCACCTTGCATGCATGAGTCACACGCCGCACTCACGATCGAAAAGCTACCGATGGAGGGCGAGCACAACGTACGACACACTTGCAACCCCTGTGATACCCAACTTCCTCTACGTGCAGGCCACGGCCAACACATTTCCCAAAAATTGTGGACACACGTACGTACGTCAGGATGTAAGGCCCTCTTTAAGTGACCCCAGCAACTAAGTGGAACTACCTTCCTCCTTACCGAAATACGACCAGAACTCTAGTCACAGGACCAAGTGGGGGGTAAGTCACCGCTGATGCACTACATTCATGATGGGGATGTCATACAACTTCATGTAAAAAAATCCCAACTACCTCTTCAACTAAGTAAAATTCCTCCAACAGCTACAGCTCATCTATGGAAGGCAACTGTCAACTGAACAAATCTATGCGTTTTGGGATATAAGCCTTATTAAAACAACTTACCGCTTTCTTTTTGGCAACCAACTTGCGAAGTAGGGACACATGGACAGTAGTAGAAAGGATGTCCACATAAAGGACAACCACAGTAACCTTTTGTCCAGGGCTCAACTGAAAACCTGCAGCAGGAAATCATGACAGCAAAGTGCAGAGGGTGTGCTCTAAGACAGACTTCCAAAATGCATCAGATTTTACAGTATTTATCCAGAACATATCAGAAAGAAGGGGGTGTAAGATGCACTTGAAATGCTGTCTAGCAAACGTTTGTTTGTTAAAGGAGGGGGAAAGAGATTCATGCATTTGCATTCTACCTGATGCAAAGAATAAACAAAAACGATTTCCCAAAAAGGGGCCAATATGCTTGGAAAGCGTGGGATTAGAAATATGCATTCTCTCAAGTACAATGTTATTAAAGCTTCAGGTCAAGACGTACCCATCACATGATGCTTTGTGGCCAGTATGGTGGCACCGACCAAATCATCTGACTTGAAGATGGCACCGTCGCCATCCTTCTCCGTATCGACCACCAACTTTAGCCTCTGGCCTATAGATAAAGCAGATAGCTGCTGGCGAAGATCACTGGGGTCTGAGGAACAACATAGATGAGGTCAGACAGTGAACCCAGACTTCACGTAAACCATAGGTCAATATACACTACATATCACCTTCAAGCACTTGATGCACATGACTGAGTCTGCATTTATTTTGCACCAAAGTGAGGCACTGCTAGCTAGCTGGCTACCGTTTATGTCGGCATTGGTGCCATTACGATACCAAGTTTCTGTATGCATTCCTAATCGCAGCTGCCTTTGGGTGAGAAGCGTGGTACACCCTGGACTGGTCATCAGTCAATAACAGGGTACATATAGACAACCAACAGAGTCTCAAGTTAACCTGACGGTGATGCATGTTATTGGACTGTGGGAGGAAACCAGCTGGCTGCGAGCTGTTAAGCACATACTCCACCATGCTGCCGACAATTCATTTAATTGCTTGTGTTTTTATATATTTTGGGGCTTATAGATGGAAGTACCTGGTAAGCTTGTTTCTCAATTAACTCATTCAATACCCAAAGACGTGGTTATACATTTTTATACATCCGAACGCCCGATCCCAACAATGTACAGTATTTATACATCTTTTACAGTACGTTGTTGAGGCTAAAGGAGGTGCTTATGCAACGCCTCACCAATGGATTAGGCTTGAGAGCACTTGTAATGTTATAAAACGGCCACTAGGTGACAGAAGTACATCATGAGCGGAAGGAGAAACACACAACAGGAAGACAAGTCCTTGCAAAAAAGGCAGCAGTTACATCATGTACCACACTATAAAAAATTACACATTGTAGGGAAATTTTAAGGCATGCGCATGCACACACACACACACACACACACACACACAATTCAGTTCCAAATGTGAAAATTGTAAACAGTATCTTTTCACAAAAAGCTGGTTTTCTCCCTTTTCTAGTCAGGAACTGGTATTTTCCTGAAACTCACCTATGTTCTACCGCTAATTACTAAAAAACAGAAAAAGGTAGAAACAAAAATGAAAGACGGGAGTCTAGTCTTTCATTTGGTAGGTTCCATGTTTATATAAGATCAGTCAAAATGGTCTAAAATGGGCGCTACTGAAGGTGTTGAAAGAGTTAATGACAGTGTTAGTTCACAAAGACAAAACACACGTACCTCTCATTGCAATCATTTCAGTCACGGCTCGTCTCTCCCGCAGAGCATTAATAAGTCGGGTTTGGACGGCTCCTTCTGGCACACTGACCTCCGAAATTTTAAGCGTGACCAGGAATCGTTTTTTGTCATCATCCAAATTAGTCACTTTAGCAATCACTGTCTGGCCCAACTGGAATGTTGTCATTACATCAGAGATGAACTCGTCTGCGATGGCCTAAAAGTGGGCAGAAGACAGAAATGAATCACACTTAGCACAACACATATACTTATGGGAATGACTCCATCGCTGCTGACGACGACCCATGGCCTACAGATTTTGGTGCAAGACCAACGATGCCGTATGGGAACTCCACAAAGACACCGTAGTCCATGATGTTCTTGATCCAGCCAATCATCTGCATTCCAACTGTGACCTCAGAGAAATCCTTAGCAACCAATCCTTCCTCCAGAGACCATATCACTGTTGGCTTCTTGGTGAGTGTCTGGCAAACTGCTAAGTAAATTAAAGCCAGCTCCACAGCAAACAATAACAGCAATAACATAAACACAGCTTTTACAGGGTCAGGCAATGTCAGGATCTTGTTCAAATTTTGGTTGCAATCAAAGCTAGGATACAATCATTTGCTTGTGCTTGAGGATGCAGACAAGGTTTGAGATGGTGTCTCCCTCCTGCAGACTCTCCCATAGCAGAGGGCAGTTGGAAATGTGATCAGAGAGGTGCATGGTGGGTAGCAGGGCACTAATCTCCTCAGGAAAGATAGACACTACCACACCATTGACCGATTTCTTCAGCACCTTGGCTTCCAGTCTCTATGACAGAGACAAAACAAAAACATTGTTAATGAGCACTGGGCAACAAATGCGTTATTTATGTTTCTGTTTTCTGTAGAACTGTAACTATTTCACGTCAAATTTGTCTTGTGTTAATATTTTTGGATGTCTGGAACAGATTATGGGGAAAATTCTCATATATTCATTTTTCATGTGACCTTTTGATGAATTAATGAAAAAAAAAAAAGGAGGTTCCACTGCATAACCAAAAATAGTTTAGAACGTCTCTTATAGTATCATACTGCATCTTTGTAGGTGCTGCCATTGTTTTGTGTGATGACTGTTCCATTCCCACGATAACTCGAATTGTGCGAAATAAAATATAATAATATCAAATAACAAATCTAAATTGTTTTTTTTGTAAATTGTCAAAACACACAAATATCAAATATTCCTGTCGTTAAACTTACCTTTCCCACCTCACAATCAAACTGAACTGCTTCTTCAGCGTCTACCTCCGCTGCAGTCTCAAATGACAGCAGCATCTTTGCATTCTCTGGCTCACACTGGAGAACCTTGGTCTTCAACACCTTTAATACCATATGGAAAAAAGCTCATTGTACTTGCTTAGTAAATACGGCAAGACGGCAGCTAAGATATTGCAATATCATTACACATTAAAGGGTCACTGACATGATTTATCAACTTAGTTTAAATATGTTCCATATTGTTTGTAATTATGTTCTACGTTGTTGTTTTTTTTTTTAAAGCGAACATTAAATTAGTAAAAATTACATTTTTGTACATGCCGGTGGCCATGTTCATCAGTCGTCAGAAAAGGGGCACTTCTCAAGTGACGTCGGCGTAGGGACATCTCTCATCTTAGCAGAGTAAACAAACACTAGAGTGAGCTCGTCGACTTCGTTCGGTATATTTTTCATCAAAATTGTAGTCATGCCAAAACGTGTTGCTGCTGGCTGTTCACAGTGTCTGTTTGTTTTGTTTTCCAAAAGACAAAGGTTTAGACTACAATGAACGAAGCAAGTACGACAGCCGTGGCCGAGGAAGGTGCTTTGTAAGTGTACACATGCTGCGAGCAGCCCCGGGTGGAGCAAGTGTTAATTTGGTTGTATGTGATACGGACCACTGCCTTGCGTTCATTTCACTGAAGACTGCTATGAAGAAACACTTTTACAAGAAGCATTTGGCTTGAAGGTCCAGTATGAACGCATTTTGGATGCTATTCCTATGCTACATAGGACAAAAGGAGGAGAAAGGCGTCAGTTGCCACAGAACACAGTAAGTCATTTCTTATTTACATATTGTATTGTAAACACTATACCACCACAGCGACAAGCATTATAAAACTTACTTTCAATACTTCTTATTTATTTTACGAAGCAGATTTAAAACAATAATTGAAGAATTGGCAACTCCAAGGCAATTTACACTTACCATTTTGTGTTTGAAGCTGACCAATGTTCATCTGCATGCCTTTGTCATGAGACACCTCCGCATCAGACATATCGGCCCATCGTCGGTGTTTCAAATAAATTAATTCCATGTTCTGCGAGTTCACATTTCATCCCAAAAACTATTGACCCATGGCTCAAATCTTTGCTATCATGACTAAATATTTTCTGTCTCGTCCATCATGTTTGTTTACTCTGCCTAAGATGAGAGCTGCGCCTTCGCCGACGTCACTTTGAAAACGTCCCTTTTCTAAGAAGGTGAGACCCAAAATGACTTTTTATTCATTTAACGCTCGCTTTAAAAAAAAAAAACAAAACAACGAAAAACGCAGAACATAATTACAAACAATATAGAACATACCGTATTTAAGCAAAGTTGATAAATCATGTCAGTGACCATTTAAGAGCTCCTCACCTGACCAACACGGAAAACCTCTTCTGGGTTGAGGATTAATTCAGAGCCAAGCTCGCTGACTGGCACTAGACCCTTGACGTTGTTGTAGAATCGAACAATGCAGCCAAAGTTTTTGACACAGACGATGTAACCGTGGGACACTCGTCCAGGACGCGCATCTGTGTAGCTGAGGAACAAGGGCAGGGAGCTTTCAACAAGGGTCATCTTTCTGGTCAGATACAGCTTTTTGTTGTCTGGTTCAACTGACAGCACCTGAGGACACAAACAATAAGATAACTGAGATTTGTGAAAGACAACACATGAGATCTTCTTGTTATTAAGGCGAAGAATGGACTCACCCGACATTTCACCTTCATGCCCTCTGTGTATTTTTTCCCAGGGTTCTTTAGGGCAATGTCAGACAGGTGTGTCCGAGGCACCAGCCCTCTAATGTGGCCAGACAAATGCACCACCATCCCATGACTCGACAAGACTGAGACTGTCCCCTTAAAGGAAAAGCAGCATGAGACTTGGTGTTAAAGTTGATCGCAGTTGTGGCTGCTACAGTTATTAGGTTTAGTGGGCAATCACTTTTTCCACACAGGGCCATGTAGCTTTGGATTGTTTTTCTCCCTTAATAATAATAAAGTTTCATTTAAAAACTGTGTTTTGTGTTCAGTTGTGTTGTCATTGACTAATATTTAAATTGTTTGATGATCTGAGACATTTAAGTGTGTAAACACGCGAAAAAATACAAAATCAGGAAGTGGGCGAACACTTTTTCACACCACTGTACATACAGTACATACACTACCGTTCCAAAGTTTTACAACAGCCCAATTTTTGGTATTTATTGAAATTCAAGTGGTTCAAGTGCAACAAATAGGTTGAAATGGTACAAAGTTAAGTGGTGAAGTACCAGAGGTTAAAAAAAAAGGTGAGGTTAGCCAAAAGTGAAACATAATGTGTATTTCAGAATTATACCGTTTCAGAGACCACAAAATGACAATTTAAAGCTGTTGTGCAGAAATGGAGGTTGATCAAGCCTTGGCAGTTGGTGCAACTCATTCCTACAAGAGTACTTACGCCTCTGTCTGCATAAAAACAGTGTTGGGAACACACTGTGGCACTATACCAGGGGTCGGAAACCTTTACCATTAAAAAAGGCATTTTGCCTCAGATTCCAGTAAAAATAAAAATTGTCGGGAGCTGCAAAATTGAATTTCTGTTCGATCCAGTACCAGTGCCACCACTTACCTCTACGACTTGACCCGCCTGAAGATCATGGTATCGATAGAAAGTTCTCGTAATCAAACTCCTGAAAAAAGGAGGAGGTTGTCGAGGAGGAACTCGGTTGGATGCTAGGGTCAATAACTGACCAGTAAGATAAATCCAAAAGGCAATGATGAATGCACGTACTTGCGCAGACTAACAAGATGAATTTGGTCCATAGGGCTAAAGTCCATTATCCTGCAGGTGTGCTTGGTCAAGGCCTGCACTCTGTTCTCTTTGAATGGTTCATTTGGCTCCTTCAGGTGGGTCCTCTGTCAAGAAAAAAAATGTACATTAGGCAAATATGGAGATATGCATTCCATTCATCATCAAGTATTCCTAACATCAGTTCTACTCACATGTACAAACGCCAGGGTTCCGTCAGGAAGTTCCAACATGGCTCCAGACATGTGGTGCACGGAAGTGATCTTGCAGTCCTTCACAACTTCACCAATACGGTCACCGCAGGCAGGAGTGGTGATGATTCTGGTCTCAGGCTGAACCAGGTAGCTACGCAGGCTCATTCCTATCAAACGTGTGGATGGCTCAACGTACAGCACACGGGCTTGCACCTAAACAGACGATACAAAAACATGTGCTTTTTGAGGCTGTCGCTTGTCAACTTACGTTTTCAAATCATTCTTTGCTGATTGGCAAACTTCAGACGGGCCTGTACATGTGCTTTCCTGAGGTGGGGGACCTTGGTGGCACTGCAAGATCTCAATCGATTACGGCAAAGTATGTTATCTACGTTTTCTTAACTGTGGTACTAGATATGATAGATGCGAATGGAAACTAGCTCTCTCGCTTGCATGTGTGTGCTACTGGCGTGAAGCCAACCCTCTGCGCACACGCCAGTCTCCATGGCGTGAGGTAACCCGGAATTAATTGTAGCCAAGTGGTCATGATTGTGTAGAAATCGCTAAATATTAGCTGTATGCACATTGCTGTGTAGTGATGTGTCTGTCACAAAAAAATCGTCTCTAATAGCCGATTCTTTGAAATGAACGACAAGAGCCAGTTGTCATCGTTGGGAGCCAATTGAGAGCCGATTTGTTTGTTCCTTGTCTTTTTTCTGTTAAAGTTTGACACAATAGGGGCGGTTAAACACACACAGCACACGGAGGAGTCGTCTTTGAATGCCAAACTTCAGTAAAAGAGACAACTGTTACCTGGATGCTGCTTTTTCTTTTGCACGTTTTAATTGATGTTCTGTTGTGGGATTGTAAATAGTTAAAACATTTGCATGCAGAGATTTGACCTTATCTCTTGAGATGGGTCTTGTATTTTATCATATAATTCGATTTCTTTGTAGCCGTTCATTGAGGATTTAAATGAATCAATTTAAATAATAAAGATTGGATATGATCTGTGTTTTATATTAGTAACTCTTTTTACACAATACACATCATTTGGTAATATGTTCATTTAAGACAACAAAAAAATCTGAGGAGTCACTTGGGAGCTAAAAGAACAGTCTCTCTCAAAAGAGCTGGAATTTCCATCACTACCGGGTAGCTTATGAATGTGGAGGAAAACAACTGTCTACCGTTAGTGGCTATTAGAGACATAAAGCGCAGTACATATGGAGGAAGCCAAACGGTCAATCTTTGTGATGTAAAAAAGAGGCGATCACGCTGCGGCCACCCGTATTGTTTCTGTGTAAACTGCCAGCCATCCAAGTCTAGATGCTCGTCATAAATTGAATAGGACAGCACTCGTGTCTGGCAGGTAACTGTTTTGCATAATCACTTCACCTGAGACATAGTTGACAGCACAATGTGGCTCGTACAATTCCTTCTCACGCACATTTGCAGTCGAGACACGGAGACATGTTGCCAGGTCTCGCAAGAGAAACAAACAACTAAACAAGCCCGAACCAACAGGGAACTTGGGAATTTAAAAGCAACTTTACAAAAAAACAAGCCCAAAGTCACTTCTAATTGGCAAATCTGGCAACACTGGTCAAGATGCTTTGTTTATATGTGACATAAAGGTCAGCCAGAAAAGTCAAACATTTACCCCCACTAAAAGCAGCATTAGCGCCATCTAGTGTTTTGGTAGACACGTAGCATATGGCCAATCGCGGTGGAGACAGTGGGTATAAAAAGGGATATCGCTCAGAGGTGTGAAAAATGTAGAAACCAAATTATTTCATTCTGGCTACCGTATATTCGGGTGTATAAGCCGCATGTGTCCGAGGAAAAAAAGGTGTTCCCATAATGCATTTGGGTTGAGAAAACCATTTCATTGGAGGGGAGCATAGGACACATACTTGAAGATAATGGCTGCAATGCTGCTTCTGTCCACCAGAGGAAGCCAGAGGACCAAATGAGAGGAAGACGATGACGGAAGGAAGGTGAAGTTATTGCAGCGGCCTAATGAATGCTGCTCAGACGCAATGCATTTTGGGAAACCTTTAAAATGTTGGCTTTTTCTTTTAGTCACATTGGGACATGTTTCGATATTTGTGTATACATCTTCTGAGTATGAAGTTTCCGTGTGCTGAATTTAGCACAGTTAGTAAAATGTCTTTAGAAGATGACATTGAGGCAGACAACAATATTCTTATATTGGGTATATATACTGACCTCCACTGACAAGCTTGTTGTGAGAGCACTGATAGCTTGTGATTGGCAAAGAGAGAGCTACCGATTTCTCACTGACTCGCAAGCGGCACAGTATTTAAACAATCAGTAGTAATTCTGAAGTAAAGGAGATGTCACAAGAATAAATTAGTCGCACCACTGTGTAAGCTGCAGGGTTCAAAGTTTAAGAAAGAACGCAGTGATTTATACACTGGAATTTATGGTAATTTAGTGCATGGAAGCGTACTGAATGCACTGCAAATTCTTCTGTGACGACCCACTACTTACCAGGAACACAAAATTTGCCGGTAATACTGGCACCACACAATAAAAACCCGCCACTTTGAACAAACACAGCATTTCCATCCATCCATTTCCTATACTGCTCGTACTCACCAGGGTCGCGGGTATGCTAGAGCCTATCCCAGCTATCTTTGGGCAAGAGGCGGGGTACATCTTCAACTGGTTGCCAGCTAATGGCAGGTGTAACGCATTTCATAAAATATTTAAATACGTTTAACTCTGACATTATTTGGGATCAATATCTTGCTGAGCTACAATAACAGAGTAGTAACAGTCAGAAAATCATTTGTTCTGATGACATATTTGATTGTGGTAAGGCATTCATGTTTTCTGTCGTCTAAAACTGAACAATATCAACAAAAAAACTAAGTTTTATCCTGATAATGCTTGAGAAACCACCAAGGACAACAATGGAAAGATACTTCTTAGTCTCTCTTTCCATATTTTGGTCTGGGACTTGAGGCTTGAAGGGGTGCCTGCCCTTAGTTGCCATGAGGCACAAAGTGACGTATTAAAGTAATAGGACACAGCAACAGGCACATTTGCCAGGAAGACTTTACCTTGCTTCCCTCTGTGTAGCTGGAAGCCTTGTCTCGCTCCATGTTGAGGAAGTCCACCTGACCACTGAAGGACGACAGAAAATCCAGGAGCAGTCCATGTTTGGTCACCTGCAAAACAAAAAAGATAAATTTGAACATTGCAAAATCTGAGGGGTGATAAATGTATGTCATTTGAACATGCTTTTGACAACATGTGATAAACTTTTATATGTTGTCCTTTGCCACAATGCCGTTAGAATTTCACGGCTTCATGTACCACGTTTTTTCCTACCTCCTTTTTGCATAAATTGAGCATTTTTATTCATAAAAATGAACTAATATACAAAATATAAGACATTCAACAGACTGACTCAAAAATGTTGATGAAATGTAGTACTCTAGACTGGTCACTAGGTGTCAGTAATATCACTGTAATGTTCCGTGAGACATACAGTGGTGTGAAAAAGTGTTTGACCCCTTCCTGATTTCTGATTTTTTTGCATGTTTGTCACACTTAAATGTTTCAGGTCATCAAAAAAATTTAAATATTAGTCAATGACAACACAAGTGAAAACAAAATGCAGTTTTTAACACCACTGGTTATACATAGATACTGTATATACACATAAATATACATACATATGAGAAATATATATTTAAAATACATTTCTCATATGTGTGTGTGTGTGTGTGTGTGTGTGTGTGTGTGTGTGTTTTGGTGAGACCAGGGATCTCGGACCTAAAAGGTTGGTGCCCACTGCTGTATTGTAAGTGGTCTCGGAAATCATGAAAGCTCTCCCTACCTTTGCAATTGTGGCTTTGACAAGAAGACCCGGCAAAAGGTTAGTCAAGGTCCATCCGTGATGGGATTCGGCACAAGCCTGGCTGCCGGGTGCGGAGTAGACAGACAGTCGCACTAAACGTCCATCGTTTTTCACTTCCTGTAGTTGAAAAGTCAAATACTGGCCCACTTTCAGCTCTGCATAAGTGACCGTAAAAAAACAACAACAATTGATTATAAAGTGTGTTGTTTCAGAGAAGAAAATAATTAGACATTTCCTGATGGCAATACCACTGTTATGGTTGTGTTTCTCTTTCTCAGTTTTCTTGGGAAGGAAGGCTTTCGTTCCAGTGACACCAATGTCAACTATGTAGCCGTGATCTTCAATACTATCAACACATCCGCTCAACACCTGAAACATTATAAAACAGAGACGATGGAGTCAGTGAGTGCTGAGGAAGTTATTCTGTGGTTCACTGGTGTTGGCTTCCGACTCACCATGCCAGCCTTCAGAGCACTAGAGGTGAGAGCCTTGTTGACCAACTTTGGGTTGATTGACAGCTGCACGCTGACAGAGCCTCCCTTCGTGGTGTCCAACTTGGCAACCACACATCTGAGCAACATGCCAGAATAGAAGAGCTGTGGCAAAGCGCAGATATCCTGAAAAGAACAGAAAACCCTGTTATTAGATAGACCCAAATATGGTGATGGTTTCATGTATTTTGAACATGCATACATTTTACATTGGAATACATCACATAGTACAATCCGCAGTTGCACATGTTCAAAAAGGAGTAGTAAGAAGCAAAGCTTATTTAATCCTACCCCTTCTTCGTTTTACATCAATTGCTAATGCAGGGCTTCCTCTACATGTAAAAATAAAAGCCAGCACACCTTAAAAATTAGGGTTTTAAGTAATATATTGTATGAATGTGTGTGTGTGTGTATATATATATATATATATATAAATATAAAAAAATAGGCTCCAGCATGCCCCCGCGACCCTAATGAGGAAGAAGCGGTATAGAAAATGGATGGATATACTGTATATATATATATATATATATATATATATATATATATATATATATATATACACACACACACACACACATATATATATGCTACATACAGTACATACATACATATATAGCTTATTATTGACCACAATTAATTTGAAAAACGATTTCAAATACCATAAAAATGTTTCACTGCGTTATATTTTGATTATCATGCACCGGAATCGCCAGTCTGCCTTGCTGGCACTTATGCATGTATGACCAGATATGTGACACATCTTGTGTTGACTTTCATTTTGTTTCTTATTTTCAGGAGAATGAACAATAGCCTGTAAAATGTGTCGTCAACTGACAAGAGCCTGTCACATGCTAAGCCTATCTATGGCAGCGTGTGTGATCGCTCACGTTTCAATCTCATTCCACTTTCTGGCCGGCGGCATCTATCTAATTTTTGTCCCATGGGCGAGCTACGATCATCAAAACTCACTTTTTAAAATATCACTTAATCTTGCTCTCTTGTTATCATTATAATACTTATGCTTGTCTTCAAAACACTAGTTGTGCAACAAAAGCACGTCATGTGTACAGCTGTAGACAGTGATGCTATCACAGGGGTCTCCCACAGGTAGCTCACGAGCTCAAAGAATATTTAAGTGTTCTATTCAAACATGACACCTGCATTTAATGTCAAATGAGCACACTGAGTGGAGATGTGCTTTGTAAATAAAAAGTACAATTTCTCAGCAACTTTGCCATTAAATTGACTGTTTTGCAATGTTCTCGGTTCATGTTCTGCTAGTTGTTGAAAAAAGTTAAATAACTTAATAAATAATTGGTATTTATCATAAAAAAGTAATTTGCGGACGCAGCAGCGGCACGACACAGCGGCGGCAGTCCCATGCAGCCTGCCACCACAGCTTCAAAAAAATCCTAGGGGAAACACTGAAGTCATTTATTGCATTCTGATCCATCTCGTCAACTGCAATTCTTTTTTTCCTCTGCTTCTTTATCTTCCATAAGAGCAGCGCACAAGGCAGCGCTATCATCCTGTACTACCTTGACATCATTGGGCAATGTTCTAGTTTTCTCCTGAAGGTTCTTCACCTCATCAATGATCTCAAGAGAAGTTCAAAACCCCCTGCCCTCCAACGGCGTGCATTGCTCTGTTGGATGTGTCCTTGTTTCCAGGTCATCTGACCCGAAAATTCCGTGGCTGAATCATACTGCTTTCGCGTTGAGCTTAGGCAGTTAACCAGGTTATGTTTCTTGCTAGTGGCTGTCGGCACTTGTAGTCACAGAAAAAATGATGTGACCACCCTTGTTTCTTAGTTTATTGAACCATTGTTAATCCTAACCCTAACTCTCCTAACCCTAACCTTACTAATCCTAACCCATTGTTTGGACAAATATAATGATAACAACTATAGCTCATAACAGTTTCATTTAAGAGCTATCTAGCAACTTCCATGCTGTTCTTGATAATAACCAAAATCACTTAAGTTCTTACATGAATAGCTATAGCATTGTACCGCCAAAACATTGAACTCTTATGAGCTATTTTTGTTGTCATTGTTACCATATTTTCCACACTATAAGGCGCCTTTAATTTTCTCAAAAAATCGACGGTGCGCCTTACGTGTGCACCGAGTTCCAAAATCTGTAAAAATGTTGGTGTGCGATTTGGGTAAGCGCTCCTCTTGACTGACTGTCGGACCATTTCCCGCTGACACAGGGACGTAATAAGTACAGTACGTATGCTGGCAGCGACAAACCAATCAGAGAACATTACGTAATATGCACATTACGTAAGCTTACCTCCGCCACGCCTCAGGTAGGTATACTACCGGTATGGTGCAAAACAACATTTGTGAAGTGAAACAAATGAAGCAAGTGGAGCAAATGAATTCGGAGCTCGCCATCATTCCGGGAGGATTAATAAAAGAACTCCAACCCCTGGACATTGGTGTAAACAGGGCGTTCAAAGTGAAGTTGCAAGCAGTGTGGGAGCGATGGATGAGAGACGAAGAACACACCTTTACTAAGACTGGGAGGCAGCACCGGGAGAGTTCCGCCACCATATGCGAATAGATTGTAGATACCTGGGCTAAGGTATCTGCTTTAACTGTTGTCCGAGCTTTCGCGAAAGCCGGCATCGTTGCTGAACAGCCACCTGACAACGAGACTGACTCCGACAATGATGAGAGGGAACCCGGCATGTTTGATGGTGAAACTGCCCAGCTGTTCAATTCAGATAAAGAAGATGAGGGCTTTGATGGATTGTTAAATAGTAGAATAAAGTTCAGCTAAACTCACTGTTTTGCTTTCCTTTCGTTTTTTGCAGACCGTATGTTTTAGCATGCGCCTTATGATACGGTGCGCCTTATGGTGCAGGAAATACGGTATATTTGTCCAAACAAAAGCTACCTTTAGTTGTATCAGGCATTAAAATGAACAAGAAACTGAAAGAAGGGTGGTCTCATCATTTTTTCCATGACAGTATAACTCGTTTATTTCGACAAATCCGTAACTCTCGCCGACCCGAGTTGAAGTTGGGCATGCTAGCAAGCTATTCTAGTCTCGTGATCATGAAGTGTGGTCAGGAAAGCAGCAAAATAGTTCAAAACTCCGGTAGCGAAATGCAGAGCGCTTGCCATGAACGCCGATTCCGGTCAACTGGAAAACTGAGTCAGCAAACTAAACGGCTGCCTATATGTCGTCTCAAATATGATTTCAGAATACTGTATGTCACAAGAAGCCATTGGTTAAATCATTAGAAAATGTATTTTTTCCCCAAAGATGGGAGAAACACATCAGGACAGAATAATCCAAGCATGTACCTCCGTGTCAGTTGAATCTAGTAGTTCAGTGAGCATCTTGGTGTACGAGTCACAGATGTTCCTGATGCTGAGGAAACCTTGCATGCCACAAGGTAAACCAACAGTGACCTCAAAGTCCGATACATCTTTCACACAGCCCAGCATCAACATGCCCTCCTTTACGTCCTGTGAAAACGTCAGCACACACAAACACAATAAGAAATGAGACACTATGACTAACAATGGGCTAAAGTGTGTGTACAGTAAACCCTTGTTTATTGCGGTTAATCGGTTCCAGACCTGACCGTGATAGGTGAATTTCAATATAGGATTCCTTATTTATAAATCAAACATTTTTGTAGTTACAGCACATAAAACTGTTTACAAACTTCTAAATATGTTAGAATTTAATAACATCCCTATAGTCACCCGCATTATCCAATTCAGTAGACAAAATAAAAGAATATAAACAATTTAAGACATAAATAAGTCTTGTGTGTTGCAATGAATGTGTTCTCTGGAGGACAGGAAGTGACGTCGGGGGTTCAGAGATGAGTTTTATCTTGGACTAACCCTAACAGTAGCCCATGTTGTCATTATGTCATTATTATTATGCCTGTTGTGAGATCATTCAAGCCTGCGATAAAAGCCTGTTGCTACGGCATATGACAAAGTATTTTTTTTTTTAAATCTACTTTGCACACGCACACAATTATAATGAATAGCTGGTGGAGTTATTTTCTTGAAATGTCTTTGACCACAAGTTTGTGACTGTATACTGTCTTGTTAGAACGTGAGTTTCTTGCTTTCATCAAATAATGATTTCTTTTGTAAATTTAACTTTACTTTATTTGATTGATTATAGTCTCAAGGGGAACTGTATTATTGTATATGTTGTGTTACATACCACACACAAACATTCACCCACACAAGGACACATAAGTAACAGGATGTGCAAACAGGAACGGCTTGCAGGTACCTTCATATGAAGTATTTCCACAGACTTTGCAGACGCATTGAGGGTCAGAACATCTTGTTTCTTGTCAGAAGTATTTTGCTTTTTAACTCTCTTGCTATCATCTTTGGGAGCCCCCTTCCTTTTCTTTGTTTCTGTTGGTTCATTTGACTGCAGCATGAAAACAAAAAGACTCATGTTTAAACATTTTGCAGCCTGAACTGCTTGCAATGTATCGGTGCAAGCCCAAAGGAGAGAGAGTTGTGAGAATTTTGAAGCATTTGACTGCAAAACTGAAACAATGAGGACAAAGATGGCCAATTATACCTGGAAAAGGTTGTCCACCTCAGTCAGTGTCACTATTTTACTTTCGGAAGTCTTCTTAACTGTCCCACCTCGTGGGAAGTCTTCTTCTGTTGTCGCCATGGTTTATGTTGCTTCAGCAGTCTACAAATTAAACACACTTTTAGTGGGCACAAAGTGGCAAAACTTACAGCTCGCTATCCACTTGCAGGCCGTCTAAAATCGCAACTCAATATTGCACAGAATGCACACGATCACTTCATTAACAAATATTATTCGGCTGAAATGACACTATATACAAAATGTTGTGTTTAATATGAAACAACAACAGCATTTTATGTTCCTGTTAGCCACGGCCATAGCTCAAAACTTAAGAGTGTTAAAAATGCTAACATAACACCAACACTATTTCAGCTTTGCTAGTAAATTAATATACTATCTATACGTTTTGCATATGTATAAATATTGGAAACTGCTCTTACAGATGGTAATGTGAGGTTTCCCTAGCTAAAATATTTCAGTCTTGGTTTAAAAACTCACATGTTGTTCAGCATGCCACAGCGGTGACCCGGAATAACAACGAGCGTGGGCGTTTCAAAGTCTGGCGAATCACAAGCAACAAGGTTGATGGATATTCTTTCGGACCATTCAGTAATCAAGTTTTGCGAGGTTTTTTTACGTCATTATTTTGAACCAATAGAAAACCAGACCCTAACAGCATGCGGTAGGCGGGACTTCCTTTCGTTGCTAGCTTCAAGGCCTCCAATTGAAGGGCACACCGCTCTCTAGTTTCTCAAGGGTCTTGTGGTAAAGGTAAGAATAAATGCTTGATCTCATCGCTCACTTTGGGCTTGATTGTGATATCTGTTACGGTGTAACTTTAAACAAACGTAAGGACATATGTAATTTACGAGTTTAGCATTGACAAATGTGCCAGCGCTTAAAACCGACTGTAGTGCTGTATAAATGGCTTACTGTTAGCATACTATGCTAACAAGTTACTAACTAGTCAATGTCAGGTTGCAATTCATGCAATTACAATTACGATTAAGGGCAAACCTAGTTAAATAATCTGTGAAGACACCATACTTCATTAAGGCCCACTACCATTTGGCTGTCATACTGAGGTGAGTTTCGCAAAAATATTAAGTAATTCGACATTACCATAAGTGGTGCAGTTCATCTGTTGTGTGGCAAATGTAACTATTTACCTTTGTACTGTGTTATGCACTTACGGGGCAGAGTAAAAACGGAGTTGTACGTTTCTCATTGGGCTCACTGATGTTTGTTGCTGGTATGTTAAATATTATCCCTTGATCTTCATCCTGATGCAGGATCACTACCATCCATCATGGGAGGCCATGACAGTGGATCGAACCCACAGTTCACCGGACTTGCCAAGTACTTCAACTCCTACACCAACGTAGGCAGGAGGAATGTGAGTTGACAGTAGTTGCACTTTTAACCAAATTTCAGTTTTGTATTGTTTGTAATTCATAACCTCTGTCATTAGTGTGTTTTGGCCACATATGCCTCCCTACTCGCCATTGGCCTTTTCTTCAAATTAAAACCCAAGAAACAAGCTGCCATTGCTGAGAAGTAATGTAAGTATACAGCACCTCTCCACTTAGTCCAAATGTAGCAACATATTTATAGAGTATATTGCTTAACGATCATGAATATGTCCTTCACAGATGTACATTTTGACCAAGTCTGACTGCTGGGAGCGGAGGAGGCAGCTGGGTGTACTTGTAATAAAGTAACTGTTTGGTTTCCTTGTGTTAATAAAGATCATTTATGGCCAAAACATAGAAAACACTTTAATTTACACATTTAGCTATAAAAAGAATATAATACAAAATGATTCCTATCATTGTCACCGGTTACAATGGCACTGTCTTCGGACAACTTAATTTAGGTCCAGTGTAGGTGTTGGCAAACATCATTTATCATGAGGTCTTTTCACGCTGCCCAATACTGTCAGGAGCCACTAAAATGCTTCATGTCAAGCTTTTGTAGATGATTCTCAATTTAGTATGCTGTAGTCTTATGGGTTGTAGGCGCCTGCCGCCAACAGCAGATTTCTGCGGGTGAAGTGAAGGTGTATGACTGGTGAAGATTTAGTTGTGTAGCAGCCAAGCAGAAGCTCCTGTGAGTTGTCTTGTAGGTGAATGTGTCCTGTGGCTGCTGTGAAGTCATCAGTCTCCAAATCATCAAATGCTTTCATGGCATCCCACAGACGAACTGTGTTATCCATAGAGCCTGGAGGAGACAAAAACATGTTTACATATGTTGCTGATGAAAATAATTCACATGCAGCACTGTTAGATCCTCAGCCGGTTATAAGTACAACTTGGGAGTGAATAGAATAGAAGTAGAATGGGAGTGAGACAAAAACAACTGAGTGATCAATTTATTCCAAACACTGAAATAGGCTGTTAGAATAGAACTTCATTGTTACTGTCAATGACAATCTGTCTGGCACTCTCCATTGCAACATAAATCACTAAACAAATGTAAATATAAGGTGCAGTCTAAAATATAAAATAAACATCTTTAGCATTGAAATGTCATACTGTATTTAATATTAAAGTGTGTTGGTATAAAAGTAACAGAGAAAGTGTAAAGTTGCATTGCACATTATTGGAAGTGGTACTGCACGTGAGGTGATATTGCACATTGTTAGAAGTGAAAATTGCACTTGGATGTGATCTATTCCTCAGGGGATGGGAAAGACATTTCACGGCTTGAGGATAAAAACCGCTCTGCTGCTCTCACCACCCGTTGCAGGTCCTTCCTGTCCTGTGCTGTTCATCAGCTCGTCAAAGGTTTAAGACCAAAAATAAAAATAACATTTTCAAAAAAGGACTCCGTAATGAGTAGCTGCGCCATTCTTGTTAATCACCTCAAAAATGGGTTTGCTTTGATGCTATGCTTGATGCCAGTATTTCCAGGAAGCTAGTGGGAATGTTGCTCCAGGTGATGAAGATGGCTACACGAAGGGCATCCACTGTCTGTAACGCATGTCCATCCACAAATGTTCTCCATTGGATTTAGATGAGGGGAACACGGAGGATGGCCCAAAAGAGTGAGCTTATTCCTCTTTGTGAAGTGCAGCGTTGTCCTGTTGAAAAAGCCAATCATTGCCACATAGACGAGGGCCTTCAATCATGAGGGATGCCCCCTGCAACATATGCCGTTTGACACCACCCCCCACAACACGAAGCTCCATTGAAGGATCATGATGGTGGAAAACATCTCAGGTGGGATCTCCTTGTCATGCTAGTAACGTTGGAAGCCGTCAGGACCATCAAGTTTTGATTTGATCTCACCAGAAAAGAAAACATTCTTCCACCTTTCCATGTCTCATATGTTTGGTGTTCTTGTACAAATTCCAAACAGGCAATTTTGTGGCGTTGAAGGAGACGAGGTGTTGGCCTTGCTTATGCAGCTGAACAATCCCACCGCATTAAAAGAGAGAAAGCTTTTTTTGTCTTTGTCATCAAGAGATCATGACAGTGTGAATACTTGACAGAAAATCACATTGAATCCACATTTTTGCCAACATTTTAGCTTTTAAAGGCTGTGGTCTTTTGGTCAGTTGATGAACAGCCTGTTTCAGTTTGTTGTTGCAATAAATTGTTTACTCAAAAAAAATTTTTATCTCACTCCCATTACCTCTTTTTGCATTTTGAAGCTCTACTTAGAACCTCCTTAGAGGCACAGTTGGGATGTTTTGACATTAAGTTGTATGACATCCCCATCAGCAGTGTAGTGCATCTACGGTGACTCACCCCCCCCCCCTCCCCAAATTGGTCATGCGAGTCCAGTTCTAGTCGGAGATCCCTGACGAGGAACGTAGTTCCGCTTAGTTGCAGGGTCAGGGTTGCATGTGATGAAGACGCTCACATCTTCTCCTGCGACGGTGCACCGGCCATCTTGTTTACGTGTGTTCCGCAGCGGAAGAAGATCAGAGCGTCTTCATCACATACACAAGAATGGAGAGGCGACATTGTGCAGGGACACGGTGGGAGACAAATATAACGCCAAGCGATTTGTGAGGTCTTATTTTTTTGGAGGAGACATTTTTATGATGCAAATGTAGTACTCTTTTGAACGCATATTATTTTGAGAATCCAAACTCTTTACTTAAATGACCCAGCAACAAAGCGGAACTACGTTCTTCATCACCCAAATACGACCAGAACTGGACTCACGGGACCAAGTCACTGTTGATGTACTAAACTGCTGATGGGATGTCCTACAACTTCATGTCAAAACACCCCAATGATCCCTTTAAGATCCAACTGTGCAAAATGTAAATTCTTGCAAATTTTCAGCTGGTCTTAAAATTTTGATCATGAGTGTATGTGAACTCTATAGACAAAAGTTTCCAGACGCACGTCTTAATCAGAAGTTGGACTACAGCCCCCCCTTAGTTCCTCATCTTAGTAATAGCTTGTTGACTTTGGGGAAGGCAAGTACCCACCAGAGGCAAGGATCTCTCCATCCCTGCTGAACCTGAGAGAGTAGATGGTGTCTGTGTGGCCTTTGAGCTCTCCAACCATAAGACCATGACCAATGTCCCAAAGAAGAACTCGGCCGTCAGTAGCGCCTGAAGCCAAAAACTTTCCATTGGGAGAGAATGACAGGGCATGGATTGGACCCTAGAAGATGCAATACTTAGCTGTTAGACTTTCTTCAGCATCTCTGTACCTGTGAGCATTGAATTCAAATACTTGGAGCCAGGAAGTACTATTACAGTTCTAACCTTGTGACCGGTAAAGATGCGAACACAGTTTCCTGTCAGAACATCCCACAGGCGAATGGTGCGGTCAGATGACCCTGTGGCAACATAATTTGAGTTGGGATGGAAGCGGGTGCAAGTAATGTCTGCCAGGTGACCAGCAAACATCCGCAGTGGCTGGTAGTGATCTGTAGCCCATAGACTAAGCGAGAGAAAGAACAGAGCACCTTAGTTCATCTTCTTTATTCATAATGCTCAGGTGACAAAGGTCTTCTTTTGTAACATTAGTGTAGTCTGCATTAAAACATACCAAGAGGTGTTTTTAATGTTTTGTTCCATTACTGAGTTAAGGATGTGTGCTTTCGTGAGATGAAGGGATATCTGATAAGTACGGATGTCCCGATCCACATTTTTTGGCTTCCCATCCGATCCGATTTTTTTATAGTCTTGCCTATCCGATCCAATACAGATCCTTTATTTATGTATTTTTTTTTAAATAATTTGTGCAATTGAATATGGTTATGAAAATACCTCTCCAAAGCATTCAAATAATGCAAGCAAAGTATTGCTAAATGTACTTTTTCATTCCACAGCATGACCAACAATATTGTTTGGCTTTGGTAACAAACCTGTGTGAGTCAGGTCCCTAATCCAATAAAAGTCCATCCTATGATAGATCAAATTGGAAAAAATGGGCATGCAAAATACTTTTAGGGTAAACTAATCATTTGACATGGTTGTAGGTCAATTTGTGGAGTGATTTACAATATACGACTCAAAAAAACCCAAAAACCCTCTCTTCAGCGCAATAGTAAATTATTGACAGTCCCTAGCATAAGCAACCAGCGGTTAGAGCAGCAGTTCTCGTGCGAGCTCCCCGCCCCATGACACAGCAGTCCGGGCACCATGAGGGGGAACTACCACTGTAGTCCAACGTGAGACTAACTTCCCCACGATACACGGCGGACATGTCTGCACGGTGGTGTTGCCTTTTCTTCTTGCGGGTGGCGGCAGTTGAGCGGCAACCAGCTGAGAGGCGCATTACCGCACCTACCGTGTTGGAGTGTGGCCCAGAGTTACCAATGTTATACAGCAACCGGATCGGCCCGATTTCGTGATGGAAGCCGATATTATTGCATCTTCAAAATACAGCGGATCCGCAGCTGATCCTGAAGATGGGATCGGGGCATCCCTACTAATAAGTGACGCTGTCATACACCAACAAAAGTGCTGTGTAGAGTAGGTATTCCTAGTTAGTGAAGAAAATAAATTTCTACAGTTCTTACCGGGCAACTCGGTCATGTCCCCCGGAGATGAAATAGTATCCATGTGGAGAAAACTGTGTATCCCAGACTGGGTAGTTGTGACCCTTGTAGCCCACAAGGCATGTAAACGTTTGGAGACTCCACAGCCTCACAGTGCCATCTTCAGAGCTGGACAGGAGGTAGTTTCTAAAAGTGCATGACAGCATGTTTGGTGCAGCTCAATCAGGAGAATGTGTGTGATTAATGCAGTACCAGCTGGAGCACAACCGCTGTTTTACCTGTCTGGGCTGAAACTGATACCATACACAGGACCACTGTGCCCATACAGCATCTTGGACTCGCTGGCTGTTTTTTCATCCATGATCCTCTCCAGTACGTCATCTGACTCTTTGTCAATCAGATTCAAGTCTTGAGGAAGAAAGGAAGGGCAAACAAAGTTAGCTTCAGTGCGTAACATGCTGCTGGATGAAAGCCAGGAGTTCACCTCCACCAATCATCAATGAAGAGTTTTGTGATTTTAAGTCTTTTTAATTACATTTTGGTGACAAGCCACACATTGGTGACATGGAAAATATTAAAAAGGACAAGAAATCTCCATTGTTTCTAAATCTATCATCTATTCTCATATGGCTGGCGACCAGTCCAGGGTGTACTCTGTCTCTCGCCCAAAGTCAGCTGGGATAGGCTCCAGCATACCCCTGCGACCCTAGTGAGGACAGGCGGCATATTGGAGATATGGATGGATTTTATTTAAGAGTGTTTTTCTTTTTCTTCTGCAATTGAACTAGTGCAACCAAGCAATTCACCTTGTGGATCAATAAAGAATGTCTAAGTTGAAGTCTATAAACATCACTAAATATGTATGCAGTGTCAGAAAATGTAACACCAATGCAAGTTCCATCTGAATCTGATGCAAGGTTAGTGGCAGTTTCAATTTAACATGGAAATGACATTTGACCCGCACGCTTACTTTACCTGCTGCTGACTTGACTTTGCGCAGCTTTTTCGGAGTGACACTCCACAATCTGACCGAGGAGTCAGCGAAGCCTCCTGCAATTAAGCTGGAGTCATCCGTGATGTCCACAGCAGTTAGACCCTGCAGGTAACACAGGCAACATGAAATAAGTCAGACTACAAGAAGCATTTAGTCCACTTGACACCTTTGAGCATTCATTAAAAAGTGATGAGTTCAAGACCTGATACGCATTGAGAAAAGAGTAGAAGCAAATGGAAGGAAGGTTATCTGGTCCAAGTCGGATCCTTTTGGTGGCCTCTTTCATGTACATTATCTTGTCCAGTTTGTCAGAATCTTTTAATTCTGGAAGAGGTATTCTGAGAAACACAGAGAACAGTTTACATGAAATGTTGCTTGCATGCTTCATCCTAAATAAAGTTTACAGTGTTTCCCACAGGACTACAATCTATCTGTGGCAGTGGTGGGAGTTCTTTTTGTCTAATTTGCATAATTTATCAGGACATTAGTGCATGTAATTGTCATGGACGCTGCAGGAGATAGAAAGAACATTGTGAAAAAGAGAGACAAAAGAGACAAAAGTGAGTGAAAAAAACATGAAAAGGAAAACGAGTCGTGCTTCGCCACCTAGCGGTTCAAATTTCATGGCTTCACTCTAGAGCTGCAACAATTAATCAATTACCCAATTCATCGACAACTACTTTGGTAATCGATTCATTGTTTTTTTTATTTAAATACTGTATGTAAATATCCTCTGATTTCAGCCTCTCCAATGTGAATATTTTTTTATTTCCTTAGTCGTCCATGAAAGCAGACCTATTATCTTTGTGTTTTAGCCAAAACAAGATATTCACACATACCAGCTTTGACTTTGGAAAACAGTGATGGGCATTTTTGCCTCTTTTCAACCACCAACTGTAGTTGTTTTTTTCATATTAATTTGGTCCATCTATGGCCTAACGCATTACTCCATTCATTCAAACAACAAGCTTCACATTCATCCACTAGCAAAATGATCATGATTGTGTTTTTTGTACATTTATTGTTTTACTGAAGCTATTTGACAAAACATTTAGATTTTTTTATGATTTATTATTATTTTAACAGAATATTTAAGCTGCAACCTGGTGTTTGTGCACTTATTGGCTCTGTCAGTTCAAGTCTTCTATTTCTGAATCAAGAGGTGTAAATTAAAAATGTGTTGTTTTGTTTTGTTTTTTTTTAAATCCAACCCATCGATTATTCGAAAAAACAATAATTTTAATAACCGATTAACCGGTTATTAAAATCATCGTTAGTTGCAGCCCTACTTCACTCTCACTGTTTTTCAAACATTAATTAATTAATTAATTAATCATGTAATTAATAAATCATGCTGTTTCATGGTAGAATGCGGCCTATTATTAGTGGAAAAATATGCATATTTAAGCAATTCGTACATATTTTTTTGCCTAAAAGCATTTTCAAGCATAAAAATGGCTAAAATCTCACCTAAAATCCAAATATAAGCCCTTGATCGCCAGAACAGGCATTAAATTTACTTATCACGGTCGGGTCTGGAAGCAATTAACCTTGACATATGGGGGAGTACTACCTGTATATATTTACAAATACAAATTCACTTTTTTCTGGGGCTCCTTTCTGTGGCTTTTCTTTAATGTCACAAACAAGACGTAGCCACCTGTGAGTGCTTTTAGATGGGGGAGGGTTCCACAACGGCACCCGCTGCTTGTTGAGAATAACGATATATGCTTTCACGTCACAGTCCAAAAAGACCAGAAAAAGTCACTACATTTGCCGCTAACCCCTTGTGAAAAAAAAAAAAGTATCTGCAGGAGTTTGAATACTCGCTGAATATAGCGATGAAGTTGCTAAGTTGGCAACACTGACGCCTCCTGTTTTCTTATTCTCCGGCATCAGGTGTGTTATGAAGCGAAGTTATGGTGCATACCGCCACTTACTTTACAGAGTTGTAATGAGAAGCTACATTTGCACAGTCCCAATATAATGCGTTTATGAGCGAGTGCGAACAGGCAGTGCCAAATGTATTTGTGGCAGTCCACATTTACTTGTGGCAGGCCAGCACAATATACAGGAAACACTGCTTTAAAATAATATATGTCCATGTGTGCCGAAGAACACAAATAAATGCAAATCTATACCTTGTCTGTGAAGGGGCATTGGGATCCTGCTTCTTGCTCTTGGAGCCCATGCTGTCCTTTTTGGGTTTCTTCTTCTTGGGCTTACCCTCTTCATTCTCCGCCTCTTCGTCCTCGTCATCCAGTGGAAGTTCAATTTCTGGTTCCTTGAGCAATCCATAGTAAACCTAGAAGGAAGTAGTTAAGACCCAAAACATGACACACTTCTTATAAGCCAGTGGAACGCATGAGACAGCTCTCAAAATGAGGGAACAGAGCGCGCAAGCGGGGGATGTACATATTGCCTACCTTGGCCTTATTAGCCTCTCTCTTGGCCTCTCCTGCCAGACTGCCAGACATGGCATCAATCTGACTTTTGCTGCGCGGCATGCCATCAAAGATGTCAATGTAGAGGTGCTCCTGGATGATGTTCCAAATCTGGTTGTTCTGGCGCTCCTGCAGGTGCCTCTTGAGCAGCTGGTATGAGTCACGGGAGATTCGCAGGACAAATTTGCTAGTGCGAAAGTCCAGCAGGGTCTCGTTGCCTCGCATGTGCTCCTTCTTCGTCAAACCCGACAAAACTTGTAGGTCTTCCTTATAATAGCACTCTTGATCCCCGCTAAACCTGACATGGAGTGGAAGCAGTTTATTAAAACGTCAAGCAAGCAGAAGAAGATAAGACTGTCACGGAAACTCACTTTTCATAGAACGCCTTGGCCTCATTCTCGTGGTTGTTGTAGACAAGTTCCAGGTACATGTGTACAAACAGTGGGTAGAACACCTGGGACAGTTCTGCTCTGTGACAGTCCAAAACCGTTTCTATAAACTTTTTCAAGCCGCTGTAGTAAGTCTCATAGAGAGCTGGGTCTCCTTGCTGGCTGTAAGCTGACAGAACCACACTCACATCTGGCTGGTCCTCTCCAGGGGGGGCTGAAAGACAAGTTAGCATACTATCACATTAGCACATAAAAAACAGTCTGCTAGCTCCTAGTGCATCAATTTTGTTCACAAAGTACACCTAATTCCTACCCTGTGGTTTGCTGTTGTGTGGCCCGCCCAAAATAAATTTGAATCGCAACAAATAGATTTGGCTCTAACTGTTGGCCCTCGCTCATAACATAAACATTAAACATTAAAACACACCTAGTCTGCCAGAGAATAAGAAGACTAAGCAAGACTCATCAGTGTTGACAAACTTAGCGGTGTTGTCACTATATTTATCAAGAAATCAGATCCTTCCAGATACTCTTTTTCAAAAAAGAGACCTGCGAAAAAATCTGGTGAAGAGACTTTTGTAGGCTCTGACATGGAAGCGCTTCTCAACAAACAGCGGTTTGTTTTCCAAAGGGATAGTTGGGATGTTTTGACCTGAAGTTGTATGTCATCCCCATCAGCAGTGTTGTACATCAACAGTGACTACTTTTGGATGTTGACATTTCTGTGCATCTTAAAACCTTGGATGTGTTATGTCCTATGCGTTATTGTTTGACACCATGTTTACAATTAAACTATAATGGCCAATGACCTGTGCAAAAAAGAACACAGCACAGCATCTCTAGAACACACACTGGGAAGAGTATACAGTACATACTGTATTCCAAGACAAGTTGAGTGTTCACAGATAATAGAACGCAGTAATAAAAGATGTACATTCCTTAAAATGAATGCTTTTTAAATAGGTAACAATATCGCTATATCTATTTGCAAGGTGTTATCATACCTTTGACTGGTGCCTGGGGTACAGCGGAGGACGTCACACGACTTAGAAGAGAGTTGGTATCCAGACCTCCTCCCTCCACAGTTCCCGTTGCACCCCCGGAGCCTGAGGACACATCACTCGCCTTCAAATCCAACAAATCCTCCGACAATCCAGCTTCGCGACGCAAAATGTCGACGGATTCCGACAGCTGGTTCTTTTTAAGGAATTGCAGAATAGCCAACAACGTCTGTTGCTCCTCTGGAGCTCCAGTCGCTGGTTTGTTACTTTCACCTGAAGCACCGGGCCCAGGGGACGTAGAATGTAGCTTTCCGTCGTTCGCATTGTTGTTTGCAATGCCATCGATGGGTGGTTCTGTTTTAATGTCCTTTATTTCAACAGCGTCGGCCATACCGCCTTGTACGGCCGCCATTTTCGAAATGAATTGCGCATGTGCAACAGTACAAAAAAAGTCAAGACCTCGTGGTTCTACATAAAGCCACCTGATTGGCTAGCTTTGAATTACGTCACTATTTTATGTCGCTTTGGTAGTCACGTGGTGCAATACCCATTTCAATTCAATCGCACAAGATTTTAACTCTTTAAATCAAATGTGAAAAAGTACGAAAAATGTGTTTTTGTGTATAACAGCATATGTAATTATAAGTTTTCAAATTTGTATATGTGGTTTAGTTTAGTTTAGTTTATTTGAACATGCATGAAGGTTACAATGGAATACATCTCATGAATCATCCTTTCACAGTTCCACATGTCCCAAAGGAGTAGGAAGAAGCAGAGTTTATTTCATCCTACCCCCCTTCCATTCCACGTCTTGTACAGTACATATTATTCACTTCCTGCATTCCATGTAATATTATTCCATATAATAATCAGTGTAATAATTAATAAAAAACAAGCATGACAGAACAATCATTGTAATGATCAAGACTCTTCTGCCTTGTATATAGCAAACATCATCTGCTTGATTTTTTGAGTTCCTTGCTCAATCCAATCCATAATTTAACTCCACATACAGAAATACTGTGGGTTTTCAGCGTTGTTCTCGCATATAAGTGTTTTAAATTTGATTTTCCCCTAAAATCATATTTCTCCTCTCTTATAGAGAAATACTGTATGAGGTTTTTGGGTAACAAATTATTATTAGCTTTATACATTATTTTAGCAGTTTGAAAGTGTACTAAATCAGTAAATTTTCATATCTGTGATTTTAAAAATAAAGGGTTTGTATGTTCTCTCTACGCGGCATTATGAATTATCCTCACCGATCTTTTTTGCAGTACATTGAGCGTGTGATGATTGCTTTTATAATTATTGCCCCATATCTCCACACAATACGTTACATATGGTAATACCAAAGAGCAGTAAAGAGTGTGGAGTGATTTTTGATCTAAAACATATTTTGCTTTGTTCAATATTGAAGTATTTCTCGCCACATTGTGTTGTATATTTTTTATATGAGTTTTCCAACTCATTTTTTTGTTTATTATGATACCCAAATATGTATTTTCTTTCACTCTTTCAATGTCCACTCCGTTTATTTGTATTTGATCGTACTTCTCCTTTCTGCTATTTCCAAATAGCATTATTTTAGTTTTACTTAGGTTCAAGGATAATCTGCTTCTGTCAAACCATGACTTTAATATGACCATTTCATCCTTGACCTTTTTAATTAGTTCTTGTGTGCTTTACCCAGAACAAAAGGCAACGGTATCATCCGTAAATAATACCAGCTTTAAATCCTTCGTTACTTTACAAATGTCATTGATGTACAAATTGAACAGTTTTGGTCCCAATATTGACCCCTGGGGTACTCCACACATAATATTTAAACTCCCACATGTGTATTCTCCTAGTTTTACAAATAGCTTTAGATTGCTGTAGAATTAGTGAAGTAAACGACAGATTTGATCTATATCTTATGAACAAAACATTCCATACTGTTGTTCAGGCATGAACTCAGTTTTGTGACTTTTCTGCTTCAGAGTATTTGTACATGTTTCTATATTAGACTAACAATAATAATCATTCTGTACATTTAAAATATAGGTACATCACATGTGTGCAAAAAGTCAATATTTGTTATTCAACCCCAAAAGTCAAACCCACAACACTCTCGTGTTCGGTGACTGCATTTGTGTGTGTGTAATGAAGACATAAGTCATTTGAATAATGTGATCGCTCCTCTTACAAGTCGTTAATGACAGCTAGCACCTTGCGCAAAAGAAATCATGCCTTGAAATTACAACAAAAAGTCAGGGAAATTGCAGCAATCAGCCCAACTAGCATGACAAGCAGCAGTTTTTTTTTTTAAAGGGGAACTCATGTAATGATTGCATAACTAATCATGGTCATATTTTACTTGACTTTTCATTTTAGGGCAGTAGCACGGTATGCTTATGGAAAGTACCGTTTTATACCAGGTGGGGGCAGTTTGCTCACACAACACCACCGCCCTCCCTCAAGCCCCATCACAATGACCTTCTATAATAAGATGTTGCAGAAAAGACAAAGAAATATGCTGTCAGATAGTCAGCCTGAAAGCATCAATATTGCCCTGGTGAGAAGCAGCCAAGTCATCACAGGTTCATTCACGACACACCATTCTTTGTCTTTGTCCGTTTCCTCAGAGTTTACTATATTATTTCATCATATTTCAAGAAATCACGCGTGCAAACTCATTTGATAGTGTTTCAAATGGTGGAAGGCTGCAAACATCTACGCGTATATTTAAACATACCCTGTTTTGCAACACAAACAGCTCCTGTATGTTTTTAAAGCACGTTCACACCACCTAAAGTGTTCATTTAACGTAGTTGGACAAAAGAGGGGTTCACAGTGCAAGCAGAAAGACATTGTATAACATTGCAGGGGCTTTTCTCAGATGGGGGTTGTTTGGTGGCTGTGGGAGACACTGGTGTTCACATCAGCCTTTCAGGGCGTGGTCACGTGTGGAGACTCAGTGTTTCTCATCTCATGTCGAGCAAAAGGTATGTAGTTCATGAAATACAATCAAGTGCTGGCAATGGCACATCATCTTCAATGCATAGGAATTAGAGAAGGCAGTTAACTTAATGTAGTGTTTCTAAGTCTTCCTTTCATATAGTATAAAAATACTGCATATGTGACTTCTTAACACAGTAGCATGTCCTGCATGTGCACTGAGGGATGAGAGCTTTTTCAATGCACCAGCTTCCCAGATCTGCTGTAGCACATTAAAAACAAAACAAATCAATAAAAGGTACAATACCTCTAAAAATCTAACCCACTGTCGTGCATTGCAATGATTTTCCAGTTTAACAATACAAAATATGATATGACACTGCACCCCTATTGTAGGTACATAAAATTAGGGCATTTTAGGCACATTAGTTTTTCTTAGATAAAAGGTAATGTAAAATGTACGTTTAAAATGTAAAGTATCTCATGTGATCTTATTCATTTTTATGCTGCTCTATGTGAAAATAATGAAATGGGTAAGGAGGAGGTGAAAGACGCATATCGTACCCTCCTTTCACACCTCAGTGGTGACTTCACCATGTGTGTGTGTACGTGTGTGTGTGCGCGTGTCTTTCTTTCCTCCTTGCTGTCTCTATTAGGAGGCGCAGGGTGTGGCTCCACTCAACACCAGCAGCTCTGTATATGAAACAAAGCCAACATCAATGAAAAACATACAGTACTATACTTGTACTACAGTATACTACTTAACATGTGCTCCTCATTCTACTATACTGATTTTTACCATTCAGATTCTGCTGCAGCAAATTCATATGCATCAATGGCTCAAATTAAGAGGCTGTTGTTGTGTTTACATGTTTAATGTGCATCAGGAAAAGTGTTGCTTCAAGCTGTGTAAAATATCCTCTAATGAGGTAGCCGTGAGGGTCTATAAGGGATGGCTAAATCAAAATGAGTGCCACCATCCGAAGATTGAGGTACATTTACAGCTATTTCATGATCGTGAGGTGTAATGTATGATTATTAATATATATCTCTGCAGAGCATGAATATTTGCATGTGCGGCAGCAGTGATGCGGGGGCACAGGCTAGGGCGTGGCGGGTCTACAGTCACTTTAATTTCTGAATCATGGGGTTATTTTGCAGCTGTGAGAACTAGCACCGCACGTTGCATGAAGGTTAAATTCACCAAATGTGTCTCTTTCATCACAGAGGCTATTCCAATTGATTGAAATTGGCGTACGGTTGTCTTGAAGATGACTCCACGTCTTGCTTGTTCTTCTCATTGGATGTACTCCACATAATGGCAATCAAACGAGGCTTGCCCTGCCTCGCCCCTATTCATTTCTCCAATATGATGTCATGTTTTTTCAGCAGCAGATCTCCGCACAATGGTGTGTCAGCATGAGAAACCCCCAAAAATTTGAGCGTGCTTCAGTTTTTTGCTTTTTGGAAAATACTGTATATGTCTTTGAGCCGTAAACGACCAGGCGGCGCAGCAGCAGTCCCCCGCGGTGATGCAGGTGTAAATAATTCATGAAGTGTGACTCTCAGAAGAGGTTGAAACAGCTCAAGGAGAAGAGGAGTGAGGAAAAGGAAAGGAGGAAGGGAGAGAAAGGACAGGAGGAGAGAGGCTGCCCAGTGGGTGGGTGGGAGTCAGAGGACAGGAGGGGCAGGGCAGCATTTCAACATGGAAGGTGCAAGTGCATTTTGTATACAAATACACAATTATCTGAAAATATTACATGCTATATTTGTGTTAAATTAGTTTCTTTCTGACATATGAGCTACAAGTAGATTGAGTGGTGCTCTTGTATGTACATGCACGTTGGAATCTGAGAGCGTTTTGCCCATCCAAGCAGAATAATGGTTCTGAAGGCAGAGCACAGGCACAAGAGCTCCTCTATTTGGGTGACGAAATGCAAGGGGGGTCTGCATTATTCAATACTGACCTAAGTGGAGAACTGAATCCTGCACGCAGGTTGTAGACTCTCTATGCCTTACGGAAGGCATACCCTTACAATGGCTGTAAGCAAATTCAGCTCAAGATGATGAAAAGCCTATGATGTAGCTACATTTTCTCAGAAAGAACTTTCTCTGGGACTTTTAGATGGCCTCAGCAATGTGCACATTAGTTTGGTTTGTCCCTCTTTCAGGGGCAACCACGCTTGCCATATTTGGATGGCTGTGGAAGTAAGGGAGATGGAAATACTATGATAATAATAATAATACATTTTATATAAACTGTGCTTTTCAAACACTCAGACACTATTTGGATACTTCATGGACCTGCACAAAGATCAGAAATTGACAATTCAAAACGTTTTCTCAGTAGCAGTGAAAACTATCTGATGTCAGGGCCAATGGTAAAGTATTCCAAAGCAGCCAGCACTGGATACAGAAAAGAGACGGCGTCCGATCTCGGTCATGGCAGTTTCATTCATCGAGCTAGAGGTCTTCATACATTCTGTGTCTCACAGAAATTAAAATCAGAGTTTGTTGCAACTATGCCACTATGCATCAGGACGGCAACTTAATAGAAGACTTGACGGTCAAAGCACATGTTGATAGACTGTCAGGTCTCGGGTGTTGGAATGGAATCTTCTTGTGTGCCCAAGTTGTCTTCGGGCGCCAGTGCTGCCTAGGCAAAAGCTGAGGTAAAGTGCTTGGAGGATTGGGATCTTCAAGACCAAGTAGTTTCCCCCTCCTTTGACAGAACTACCGGTACCCAAAACACAAGACATTGCCCTAGGGTCTGCACATTCATTGACCAAAAACTGGAGAAAGATCTGCTTTACAAGCTAATCCTTGTCTGGAAGAACTCATCCTTTCATTAACCAGCAAAAATTTAGTATAATCCAGAAAAAATAGATTAATTATAAATGACTGTTTCCTCTTCCAGGGAGGGTGCCCTCTGTGGTGTGGACACATATGAGAGCTTTTGAAGGAGACACAGTGAGGATAATTAACAAGCTGATAAGGATCGGCACAACTTCAATGAATTCCAGAAGCCTGTTAAAAGTATCTGAACCTAATCCTAATCTGCTGTGTGTGCGCAAGCGCTTGGAGCACCTTTACATTGAAGGTTATCAGCTCATTGAGGTTGGAAGGGAATGGGTGTCCTGATTACTTTGCGTGTTACCGTGGAAGGGGAGGAGGTAAACATTCTACGATTGCATGAAAACATGAATCTCTTATATCCTGGAAGACAAAAACACGGTAAGGGTGTTTTCACTATGTCACATCCATTTGATGACACCAGAGGAGGGGCAGGACGGCCTAATGAGAACGTCCTTGGGGAGTGGCTCTTATGCGCAAACACAATGGCAGGCTGACGTGTGGTCACACATGCACAGACTGAAGACACTTCACACACGCTAACGCCAGCAGAGATGGGGTGCTGGGGCCGAGCACCGGAGCATGTGGCGCGCGCTTGAGTGTGAGCGTCTGCCTGTTATATTTCCCCCATTTTTCTGGGGTTAGTTGTTAGCGCCATAAAATCACTGCTGTCAGGATTCAGATGTAAAACAACATGCATACAGTATGTGTGCTTCAAAATAAAAGGAAGCTTGTTACCGTATTCTTTCATATTGGTTTGTGTTTCTACTAGTATCGTCCGATTTCCGTGAAAAAGCATGGTACCGTCATATGCCGATACGTATATCGTATAATGACGATCAGCTGCACCCCTATTGCAGCATCCAGCCTATAGCGAGCTTCTCCCGCCCACTTTCCTTTCACAAAGCCAAAACAAGCATGGCTGCAGTGTGTGACTTCCTGTCGTTGTGAGAGTGATACAAAACACGCCATGAAAGATGTCTCGCCGGGTTGGCGCGTTCGAAACCTTTAGTTTGGTGCGGCATTTGGGGGGGGGCAGGCACTTTCCAGGGTGTGGTGAGTTATTGCTTGTGATCATCGGTCGGGCGGCGGCTAATGTAGCGCCCGTTTGTGCATGGCAGTCTGAGGCGGATAGCCCGAAAAGCAGTTGGATTGGCCGGACTGATCTCCCAAATTCTCCTTAAATAAGGCGCCTGATCCTCTAAGTTTCATCACTGAATTTGAAAAAGTACAGCAAATATGTTTTTGTCTAAATTTGATGGTTCCACTTTCATATCATAGAGCCCAGGGTGAGCCCCAACGTGAGCCCCCCCTCCACAACCGCATGAGGCGCCTGCAAGCCTGCTTTTCATTCAGGTTTTCAGTTAATCATGAGAGAAGACTAGAAAAAAATGCAAAATATGAGTTGCATTTTGTTCATGTTGTGGTAAAAAAAAAAACACATTTGTTTTGTTTTGATTAAATTAAGATATGAAAATAAACGTTGCAAAAATGAGTAGCTGTTGGCCATTTTCATTTTGTAAAAGTTGCTCTCATCAGAGAAAACCTTGGTGACCCCTAATAAAGCCAATAGAACATTTAGACTTCATCTACGTGATCCATATCTCTATCAGCTGATTTCACTCATGGATGATCGATATCGGCAGCATAAAACCCTAATCGGAGCATCCCTAGTTTTTACTGTAATTAAAATGGTTTCTGGTTTCCAGATCTAATACAGCTGTATCAAAAATATTTCCCCTTACACTGTCAGAGTGGTATGAATGTTTACGTTCTCAATTGGGGGGCAATCACTTTTCCACACAGGGCCATGTAGCTTTGGATTTCCTTCTCCCTTAATAATAAAAAGTTTCATATAAACCTGCTTTTTGTGTTCAGTTGTGTTGTCATTGACGAATATTTAAATTTGTTTGATGATCTGAAACATTTAAGTGTGAGAAAAATGCACAAAAAATAAGAAGTCAAGAAGGGGGGCAAACACTTTTTCACATCACCGTACAGTATATATGTAGCACATAGCATGTCATTTTCACATAATTTAAACATATAACCGGTACATTTTTTAACCCAGAATGAGAAAACGTTTGCCCAGCCCTGCCCTTGCATAACAAATACTGTATTTCTGTACCTACCATGTTGAGCTAAGGGCGACTGGCATCCAAGGCTGATCTTAATCTGTATTAATGTTAGCTTTGTGGATTTGTAATTCAGATTTTGCTCATTTTAATGTGACAACAATAATTTATATTACAATAATGAAATATTTTTCAGTCGTTGGTGTCTGGAAAAACTCGATCGCTTTAGGCCCATAATTAGCCAATCAGAGTAATCCACATGATCTTTCCTCATGAGAAATGGGGCGTCACCACCCTCTGAGAGAATGTAATTACAAAGAAAAAATACACGTACGCTGAGAACACTGTCAGTGAGGCTTAGATCCGATAAGCGACCGCACAGTACAGAGTGACATCTCATTCTCCAGCTCTCCATGCTGCTGAATGACGGAAAGCACGTGTGTTTCTTGAGAAGGTTAAATGAGTAGAGGTCACAATCTGTCTCCGTCTAACCTCACTCTGTCAACTGTTCTTGTCTTTATCAGAGGCTGCATTCTCACAAGCCAATCAACTGCCCACACCCGCCATCCTTACACTTAAGCCAAATGCCCATTGAGTATCTCCCATTTGCCAAGAGTCCTATCATTATTCCCACCTTGTCCCTCCATCCACAAGGAGCTGTTGTCTCTTAGCGGTCTGTCTCTGCTCAGACATAAGATTGTCACCTACTGTCTACTTGGTCAGTTTCACTTATTTAGACTTTTGCCAGAGCTGTACATATTCTGCCAATGGAAATATAAAAATACTCAAATTTGACGGGTGTAGAACTAAACTGCATCATATGCAGTGGTGTATCTAATGCTATTCATAGACTCTCTGGTATAGCTACATGGTGTATTTAGCTCAAGGGTGTCCGAAATGTGGCCCGTGGCTCATTGCAGATATAAAATAAAAATGGTATAAATTGACCAAGGACCACCCCGTAGCTCCGCCACTGCCTGTGAAATGTTATTCCCTGGGATTTGCTTTGTAGCACGAGTGACGCATCTTCTGCGCGCCGACTCTTGCCACATCCAGTATGGTGGCGCTCACCATTAGCCGTGCTTTGACAACCCACCACGTCCTGCCATCCCGAACATGGTTAAGTAAAGCATCGGCTCAAGTATATGCTGCGTGTTGACGTATTGCGACACCAATGTTGCCTGTGGCGCTAAGATATAAAATATCGGCTTTCATTATAGGGAAAAAAATCAATGCCGATATTGACTGATATTACATTTTTATGCCAATATCAGACCGATAATATCGGCTAATGATGATGTAATATTCATGAAGGTGCCGCACCTCATTAGATTAAGCAAGTGGTCATAATATTGTGTCTGTCTGTGTGCATCGACAAGTAACACAAAACCGTCTCCCCGCAGCTCGACATGGCTGTGCAAGTCTTTAAACCGCTTTTTAATTAATAGCCTATCTTGCTCCATCCATCTTTTTAAGTGTGGGGTGTTGGCTTGCAACCACAACACATGCACATGAACATGCACGCACTTAAGCCACCTAATTGTGGTAGGTAAATATTTTAACCGATGACCAAGGCAGAAACGTTGCCAAACGAGGCCTCCCCTTTTCATCCCATTGGTCAAAAATCAGCTGACAATTTGAATTACGACCTTGTCAAAGATAATGTAAAGCCTGTGGTGCTTTCTAGCCAGTCAATAGCTGTTTATGTGTGTACAGTGACACAGTATATCAGCCTGTGGGCAGACTGCCAGGAGGCAGGGAGTGACTGCAGTCAGCACTCAGCAGGTGGAAGACGAGGGATGGAAAAGCGGAGGAGGCAAACACATCTATTCACATTTTAAAATTGTTCATCTGGGGACGGACGGTTCTCCACATGAGTTGATATTGATGTCCTCTACCATCTAACCCGTAAAACAATTCTTCTCAACAAGAGAGGAGAAATATGAGTTTAGGGACAAATTAAACCTAAAACACTTTTATGCAAGGACAACTTTCAGCATTTCTGTGTGGAATCAAGTTGTGGAACGGATTGAGTAAGGAACTGTGAACTGAGTAAATTAATTTTTGCCTCCAATACACAACCCAAATGGATAGAATATGTAAATGCCTGATAATCAGCACTTTTTGTGAATGTGTAATTTGGACGTGTGATGGAGAGGTTCTTATTTTGTTATTAAAAAGTAGAAGTGATCACGAACTAAGGAGGCTGAGGCGACGGAGCAGACAGCGTATACAAAGAATGCCACTGCATTGAAACCTGACGTGTTGTCCAAATCAGCCTATGCACTGGCGTGTTAATCAATCACTTCTAGGGATCGATCAACGAAGAATTGTAATTAGCGTTTGCAGCCGCAGAGACAGAAGATCCCATCTTTACGTCTCTGGAGGTGTACGTGTCCTACTCCCCAGATAAAGAGCAAATGATGAGAGAGGACACCTCCCCCTCCCCCTGCCAGCTGCCCTCTGCATGTGTGAATGTTTGAAGTCCATATAGTGTGTGGAGATTTGTCAATATACTGCCTCCCTTTGTTCCTCCATTCTGACAGCACACTCTGCTTTGCGCTCACATGCCTTCCAAGGCAGTTTTTTCAATGTTCTGTGCATTTATAATAAAAGAATAAATGAAAATGTACACATCTGCACAATCTATGAGCTGTGTACAATGCATCTGGTAATGATGCAAAATGTGGATTGTATTTTTTTACATATTTTTAAATGACCCATTTCAATTAATAGAATTTTCCATTTTGATGTTGATCTTTGATACCACGTTACAGCTGCAGACAACACTGTCACTCCATGTCTTATTATTATGAGAAGCAGCAGTACTAAAAGCAGTAGACCCCCCCCACATAATTGCATTGTTACTGCTTATGTGTTATGCTCATTGTTGCCTTGTCCCCTTCCCCCATTTGTCTAGTCTTTCTCCTATCCCACTGGTTAGGCCCACTGGTCTGTAGGTCCAACAGAGGGTGCCCTATTACATATTTTAACACAGGGACGTCTACGACAGACAGGTGGAATAGTTGACAAAAATACACCACAGTTTTATTTTACTGAAGACAAGTTAAAACTTGTTCAAATCACTACCACACTTATTACCATTGTCAGTACTCACCCACAATCAAAATATGTTCTGTTCTGTCTCTCGCATACATATGATCCTGTATGAAGTAGTTACGCTGACAAGAACTTAGACTGCTATTTTACCACATTATTACATTACCTTATCATCCATCCATCCATCTTCTATAGCGCTTCTCCTCATTAGGGTCACGGGGGCATGCTGGAGCCTATCTCAGCTGACTTCGGGCGAGAGGCGGGGTACACCCTGGACTAGTCGCCAGCCAATGGCAGGGCACATATAGACAAACAACCATTCACACTCACATTCATACCTATGGACAATTTAGAGCCAACCATTAACCTAACATGCATGTTTTTGGAACGTGGGAGGAAACCGGAGTGCCCGGAGAAAACCCACGCACGCACGGGGAGAACATGCAAAATCCTCACAGGGGAGAATCGAATCCATGTCTTCCCGATCTCCAGCCTGTGACCGTGTGGCCAACGTGCTAACCACTAGACCACCATGAAGCTACCCTATCATCTCTTCCTTATATATATATATATATTTGTATACATATATCATGTATTTCCTATGTATTGAACTAGAAGCAAGTAAATTTGGAATACAGGAAGCGAACAAATGTATTGCAATTGATGTAAAACGAATGGGGGGGTAGGATTAAATGAGCTTTGCTTCTTCCTACTCCTTTTGGACATGCAGAACTGTCAATTGTAATATGTGATGTATTCCAATGTAACTTGTATGCGTGTTCAAATAAATTAAACCATTGCCATTAGCATAGAAAGAGTTACTTTATTGCACAAATCTTGTGTACACACACACACACACACACACACACACACACACACACACACACACATATAAAAAACACTGCTTGGCTCCAATTTGGGGGGTTCAGAAGCAAACAAGACAAAACACAGCAAACTAACAGGAACGGCAAACCCAAATAATACAAAAAAAAAAAATGAACAAAATTCTAAATCAAAACACTAAACTGCCAAATTAGACCAGGCTAAAGTGCAGTGCGTACAGTAGCAAATCTTTAGTGAAACCTAATTTACACCAAAACGTCAACAGGTCACGCTGAGACAGAGCACGCACTAAAAGGGACTTTTAGAACAGTGCCAAACTCCCTAAAAACTGGCCATGGCTATGGAAGACGCGCCCATTTAATCACTCTAAAATGGGCATTCAGTGAGCAACATGAGCCAAAAAGACTAACATAGTAAAAACAATGGACCAAATTAATGACACTAATTAAACAGTACAAACAATAAAAAATAAAAATAATTTAAAAATATTTTAAAAACACAATAAAAAAAAACAATAAAAACAATGCCCAGGTTAACCTGTGTTAAAAGCCAGTCCATAAAAGTAAGATTTCCATAAAGATTTCAAATTTAAAAGTGACTGTGAAGATAATATTTGGGGGCAGGCTATTCCAAAGTCTCGGACCAGCGACAGAGAAGGCCCTAGCACCCCGGGATTTAAGATTTGATCTGGGAATGGTTAAAAGGAGCTGTGAGCTGGACCTCATAGTTCTAGCGGGAACATAAACGGTCAGTAAGTCAGATAAGTATGAGCGAACCAGACCATTCAACGATTTAAAAACCAAAAGGAGAATTTTGAACTGGAGCCTATAAGTAACAGGTAACCAGTGTAAAGAGGCCAGGGGTTGTATGCTCCCGTCTCTTGGTGCCAGTTAACAGGCGGGCAGCTGCATTTTGAACCAGCTGGAGACGATGTATGACCTAACAGTAGTCTTACACACTTTTAAAACAAGCTAATTAGCGCAGTTGTGCACCCTGGCTGTCGGTGGTGCCTTCAAGGGAGCACCGAATGTAGGACTATTGCCCCTCCAACTGAAACAGTGAAATAAATTACATTACATTCTTCAATTGAATTGAAAACTGAATATTGAAAACTTGAAACATATACCTTTTCGCATGTGTTTTTGCCATCAAATAACAATACTGTACAGTCAAATAATGTTATTGATTCAATTTGCAAAACCGTGAGAGCATTTTTTCATTGCATATAGATCCCTTTGTCCAAGGTAACCTGCTAAATGACGTGTTCACTGACGTGTTCACAATCCTCAACTTTGCCAATGTTCAAATCCAAGCTGAAAACACTTCTATTCAAATTCATTTCAGAGTGGCCTTTTATCGTGGGCAGTCTAAGGCACACCTGTGCACTAATCATGGTGTCTAATCAGCATCTTGATATGGCACACCTGTGAGGTGGGATGGATTATCTCAGCAAAGTTGAAGTGCTCACTATCACAGATTTGGACAGATTTGTGAACAATATTTGAGAGAAATGGTGATATTGTGTATGTGGAAAAAGTTTTAGATCTTTGAGTTAATCTCATAAAAAATGGGAGCAAAAACAAAAGTGTTGCGTTTATATTTTTGTTGAATGTATTTTAGCTGCACTCTTCATTTTTAATCTTTTTTTTGTTTTATGGAGTGATTTGTAGAATTTTAGAATGATTTGATGTTTTTATGGAATGATTTTATGAAGTGATTTTACCCTTCTTTCCTGCAAAGCACTTTGAACGACCTTGTGTATGAACTCTGCTCTAGAAATACACTTGCCCTGCCTGGCCTATATTTTGCCCAAATTGCTGGCCCTCTAGGATCTTGAAAATCAATCATCCCGGTAAAACAGGACTATAATTAAGCTTGGTCTGTTGCAGTGTTGTCCTGGGTTCATCTCTTGTGCACACCTGCTTCAATCAGCTCAAGAAGGATCTAATAAAAAAATCTCTTCCTGACGAGTTAAGGAGAATTTGACCACTGACTAACCCGCAGTCATAGTTAAGTCAAACTACAAACACTAAATTATAGTACACGGCATGGAAATACAGAAAGGAGTAAAGTGTTGGATTGTGATGCACTGCCTGCAGCGTGAGGATTGATGAGGGAAGATGACGCTCTCTGACATCATCCGGTTTCACACCTGTCTAGCCGTACAGGAAATGAGTGATCGTGGTGATGTGCTCTTATTCCACCTAAGGCTAATAATAAAATGCTGGATTTAATGAACGTACGTGATGAATGTAGCACATCTACAGAAGTCGTTTTAATATTTTATCTGAAGCCAGGAATTCATCTCTGATGATCTCTTGCATGGAATATGCAGCACAGATTGGAAGCTCTCATTTGTTGCTCCAGTGGTGACAATCAGCATCACCACTCTAATCAACGACTCAACCTTTTGACACACAAAAGTGCAAGGAAGATGCGTACAATACTAAGTCTAATCACTCTTACACTGACCACTAACTCTTCATTACTGGTGAGTACATCACTCATTATCAAACGGTCAACTATTAACCATTTA